>NC_091444.1:76466499-76706499 GCF_964237555.1 Oryctolagus cuniculus | reverse complement strand
GGTTCTAGTCCTGGTTGCCCCTCTTCCAGGCCAGCTCTCTGCTATGGCCCGGGAGTGCAGTGGAGGATGGCCCAAGTGCTTGGGCCCTGCACCCCATGGGAGACCAGGAGAAGCATCTGGCTCCTGGCTTCAGATCAGCACGATGTGCCAGCCGCAGTGCGCCGGCTGTGGCGGCCATTGGAGGGTGAACCAACGGCAAAGGAAGACCTTTCTCTCTGTCTCTCTCTCTCTCACTGTCCACTCTGCCTGTCAAAAAAAAAAAAAAAAAAAAAAAAAAAAAAAAAAAAAAAGACAGTATCACATGATCTTACTCATGTGGAGTGTCAAAAATTAGTGATCTCATAGAAGTTAACAATGTAACGGTGGTTGCCAGTGGCTGGGCAGATAGGTGGGGAGGAGGATTGGAGAAAGTCTGATTGATATATAGTAGGTTACAGCTAGATAGGAATAAGAAATTCTAGGGTTCTATTGCACAGTACCATAACTATAGACAGATATTTTGGGTGCTTTTACTATAAAGAAATGTTCAGTACTTGAAAGGATAAACGGATTTACCTTGATTTGATATTACACAATGTATACATGTAGCTAAGCATCACATGGTACCTGATAAATTTGCACAATTTAGAAAACAACACCACACATAAAATAAGCAATGAACACAGAGGGGAAGAGATGATAGAGTGGTGAGAGATGAGACAGGTTGAGATTGCAAAGAACCTTGTAATACCCAGAGGATTTGGACTTTAATTTTCCATTCCTGACGTTTAACTTGATACATACTACATGTTCAGTTAGTGTGTTAGAAAATATGAAGGGCCTATGATTTTACCCTAAGCACCAGCTAACATGCCAGCCTGGTACTACTTCATGTCTGCTAGGACAGAGTTGAGACCCTTATGTCAGGAGTAGCAGGAATGACAATAACAGAAGCCAGTGTGAGCATTTTTTTATTTGGGCCAGTTCTCCAAATTCTACTCTCACAGGTCCACATGAAAAGGGCCAGGTGGTTCTTGGAGATGAAGTGGATTGCATTCCTGAGAGGAATGTGGTGTAGATCTACAATGAATAGTAAGCCAGTCTGCCCTAATGCTCTGGGGAAAGATGTGTTCTCTAGAACAAAACTGTTTGCTATAAAAAGGATTCTTGAAAAGAGAGTGCTGAAGAAAGGGCTCCCAAGATATCAGAAACATGGGAGGCCCATGGAAAATTGTTTTCCAGCAATGTGTCAACTAAAAAGATCTTAGAAGACCCATGATCAATAAATCAAATGCTGGCTGGAGCACTCCCTAATTGGCTACAAGAAACTGATTCAGAAATATGGAGAAATGTACCAAATCATCCAGGCAATGTGTTTGGGCAATATTTACCCAGATCTTAGTGCAGAGCTACGATGTGGATTCTCAGTAAATGACAGTAAAATAGGTAAAGAATCAAAATAACTCACTTTAAATGACAACAAGAAAGTTGATGAAGTATGAGCAATGTTTCCTGTGTTGTATTCTTAATACATTCATATATTTTCCAATTTTTCACTAAAGAACATTACTTATCCTTCTTATAGTCTGCAAAATAAATAAAATGCACACTACTTTAAACAACATATTTAAATAGATAGAGATTTGCATGTACATGCAGCTTCAGCATGAGAATTTCACTTGGAGGAAGCTTGAAGGAAATGGGTGTTTTTACCAACTCTAATCTTGGATAAGGCACCTACATTTTTATGTGCCTTGCTTTTCATTTCTATTAAATTTAGAGATTGAACAGGCTGACTTTTAAATTCTCTTCATGAATTTACATTCTTCATTTCCAAAAGAGGAACTTAGGTCATGCAATAAATATTAGTTTTAACCTAGAAGAGTTGTGATGCTGAACTCTTAATACTGGGAGCTTAGTTCATTTTTAAGTATTTTGAAGTGAAGATGGCCTGTATTCCTGGAATGGTTTAAATACAGTTCAAACTAAGTGGAGAGAAATTGTGTATTGATTCATGGTTTCTTTTTTTTTTTTTTCTAAGCTAATGATCAGGCTTTAAAGAATTAAATGTGGGTCTTAGCTTTTTATCTATTTCTTTCCATGCATTTACCAAAAAAGAAAAAAAAAGAAAGGAAGGAGAGAGGGAGGGAGGAAGAGATAAATAGAGAATCCTAGCCCTTGAAAATACATGTGTCTAACTTAGAGCAAGAAGATGACTACTCAGCAATGTCAGCAAGGGTGGGGAACATTGTGGTTGGTTCCACCCCTTCCTCTCACGGGGAACTGTATCATCTGTTTCCCTTTGTGAAGCTGCCATAGGACTGGCTCAAAGACTGCACGCTGAAAAACAGAGGGAAATACAATGGTCAATGCTGTGTTTTCAGTTGGGTAAGAGAAAATGACTTACTCAGCCTCACAATCCTGGTTGGTTAATTCAACTGGGGGTGGTTTCCAATCATGTCTGAAACGCTTACTTGAGGAATGTGTCCGCTAATTCTGCAGAAGGATTTTCTCCTCAAATATCCCGACATTATTTTGCTAGTTTACCATTCATCTTTCCATGTCCATAAGTGACAGGCCAGCCCGCGCCATGGCTCACTTGGTTAATCCTCCATCTGCGGCGCTGGCTTCCCATATGGGTGCCAGGTTCTAGTCCTGGTTGCTCCTTTTCCAGTCCAGCTCTCTGCTGTGGCCCAGGAGGGCAGTGGAGGATGGCCAAATGCTTGGGCCCTGCACCCGCATGGGAGACCAGGAGGAAGCACCTGGCTCCTGGCTTCGGATTGGTGCAGCGCCGGCCGTGGTGGAAATTTGGGGAGTGAACCAACGGAAGGAAGACCTTTCTCTCTGTCTCTCTCTCTCACTGTCTGTAACTCTACCTGTCAAATAAATTTTAAAAAAAAAGAAAGTGACGGGCCATTCTTGCAACAGTTATAGTGGCTTGTGAACACTGGACACATTCCCATTTAAGTTAAAGATAACTCTTTCTTGTTATTTACTATGCTGACAGAATTATGGTAAGAGTGATCACTCGAGCATTATGTCTGTACAAGCATATTGATGATTACTATAATAGCTAACATCTGTGAAGGATCACTATGCTCATGGCATTGACTTAAGAGTATTAAGTGCATTAATATAAAGTACAAATTTTCTAGGGGGGATTCTACTATTATTCCTATATTATAGACAAAGCAGCTAAGCCCTGAGGAGTTAAGTAATACTGGGACACAGCAAATGGCAAGCCTGAGCTGGTAATGTTTCTGCAAGCAAAAGCCTTATTTCTATCCCATTATGGGAGAAACTTGTATCTGTAGTAAAGATGGAACAGGTTTACAAATGATCCAATGAGAGGCTATTTCTATAAAAGCGCTAACAGTTTTCATTACATGTCATTGGAATTTTACAGAATATCTGGGCATGTCACCTAATTTTTAAAAATGGTAAAAGTATCTCTATTTTTCTATCATTGTCTCCAGCTCAAAAGGAAACAAAATGTCATCTGTTTGGTTTGTTGAGATTTTTCCAGGAAGACAAACTTTGCAAGAATTCCACATCACACAGTGGTTAAAAGTTTGGATTTTGGCTAGATAGTCTAAGTTTGAAGCCTGATTTTACCACTTGTTATTTGTGTGACAGGATAAGTTGTCTGTTTTTAGCATCTAGAAAATAAACAGAAGTATGTTACTTAATTTCATACGTTCCCTCCTTCTTTAAAGTGCGTCATTACATTATTTGCAGTACATTCACATATATGTGGACTATTACAGTTATGTAATCTCAGAACTGGTTCATCATCATCCAAAGAAACTCTGCTCTTCTTGGTAGTCATTCCATAGCTCTCACTCTGCCCTCGCTCCTGGCAACCACTAAGCTACTTTATGCTTCTGTGATTGGGCTATTCTGTGCATTTTGTAGAACATGGGGCTTTCTGTGTCTAACTTTTCATTTAGCATAACATCTTCAAGGTTCATCCATATTGTAGCCTATATCAGTACTTCATTCCTATTAATGATTGAATCATACTCCACTATATGAACAGATATACAATGTTTTATTTATGTGTTCTTCAAAGGATGGATGGGTTTTATATTTTTTCAATGTTTGACTATTATAAATAATTCTGTGAAAATTGAATACAGTTTCTATGTGGGCATGTTTTCATTTCTGAGTATATATTTAGGAGAGGAATTCTGGGCCAAAGTCTACCTTTACATTTTTCAGGAACTTCCAGACTGTTTCAAAATGGATAGTTTTGCATTCTGATCAGAAATGCATGAGAGTTCCATGCCCACATGTTTGTCAGCACTTGCAATTAGTTGACTGTTACTTGCAGCAATTCTAGTGAGGGTGAAGCTATATGTTGTTATGATTTTGGTTTGCATTTTCCCAGTGACTAATGATGAAAGTATCTTTTCTTGTGCTTGTTGGCCATTTGTATACTATACTTTTTGGAGAAATCTATTCAACCCTTTGCCCGTTAAAAAAAAAAAAAAAAACTTTTATTTTCATTTTATTTGAAAGGTCCAGAGACAGAGACAGAGACAGAGAGATTGTTGGAGAGAAATCTTTCATTTGCTGGTTCACTCCCAAATGTTCACAAAGGCTGGGGCTGGGCCAGGTCAAAGCCGGAGGCTGTAACTCAATCTGGGTCTCCCATGTGGTGATAGGGATCTGACCACTTGAGCTGTCATCTGCTGCTTCCCAGGATACACATTGGCAGGAAGCTGATTCGAAGTGGAGTAGTCAGGATGAGAACTAGGCACTGAGGTATTGGATGTGGACGTCCCAAACTGTGACTTAACTGATATACCACACACCACCCCACTTTGTTCATTTTAAAACATGGGTTATTGGCTTTCTGTTGTTGAGTTATGAGACTCCTTTATGTATTGGGGAAACTAGGTCCTTATCAATCCATGATTTGCAAATATTTACTACCCTTACGTGGGTTGGCTTTATATTTTCTTGAAAAAGTTCTTGTGAGAATAAAAGTTCTTAATTTTCATAAAACCCAATTTATTTTTCTTTTGTTGCTTATGATTTGAGTGTCATATCTAAAAAATGCTCACATAATCCAAGGTCATGTAGATTTCCACCTATATTTTCTTCTAAAACTTTTATAACTTTAGCTGTTATCTTTAGGTCTTTGATCCATTTTGAGTTAATTTTTATATGATATGCATAGCTATCCAGTTTTATTTTATTTTATGTATTTATTTTTGCATGTGGATATCCAGGTGTCTCAGCACTAATTGTCGTAAAGACTGTGTAAATAATTGAATGATCATAAATCCAATGACGTATCTAGGCTATATTCTATCCTATTTTTATCTGTATGTCTCTCAAATGTCGGTATAACACTTTCATGGTTAATATAGTTATATAGTAAGTTTTGTTTTTTCAAAGATTTTATTAATTTATTTAAGAGGTAGAGTCACAGATAGTGAGAGGGAGAGACAGAGAGAAAGGCCTTCTGTCCACTGGTTCACTCTCCTAATGGCCACAACTGCCAGAGTTGAGCTGATCCAAAGCCAGGAGCCAAGAGCTTCCCCTTTGCCTCTCACGTAGGTGCAGGGGCTCAAGGACTTGGGCCATCTTCCACTGTTTTCCCAGGCCATAGCAGAAAGCTGGATCAGAAGTGGAGCAGCTGGGATTAGCACTGGCACCCATATCGGATGCCAGTGCTACAGGCAGAGGATTAACCTACTGTACCATAGAACTGCCCTCGAATTTGTTTTTGTTAAATATATCCCTGGGGAGAGCAGTGGTTAAGAGGACATTTGGGACATCCATGTTTGTATTTTAGTCCATTAATTCAATCCAGCTTTCTGCTAATGTGCATGCTGGGAGTCATTGATAATGACTGAAGTACTTGGGTCTCTGTCCCTGATGTGGGAGACATGGATGCAATTTTAGGCTCCTGGTTTTGAGTTGATCCAGCTCTAGCCTTTGTGGACATTTAAGGAGTGAATCAGAAGATGGAAGGTCTCTTCCCCCACCTCTGTTCCCCACACCATACATAGCCCTTTCAAACAAGTAAGTAAATAAATAAAATAATTTTTAAATTATTCCTAATTTTTTATTATTTTGGTATTATTGTAAAAGGTACTATTTCCATAATTTAAATTTTGGATAGCTGTCAGAGTATAAGAAGAGTTGATTGTGAATATTGATCATGTGTCTTGCAGCCTTACTGAAACTTAGTTGTAACAGAGCAGTCCCCCTTATGTACGGCGAATACCTTCCAAGATCCCAGAGTATCTCAAAACTTTGGATAATACTGAACTTCATGTATACTTTTTATTACTTATTGTAAATACCTATGATAAAGTTTAACTTAAAAATCACCAAGTGATCACAGCAATAAAATAATTATATCAATATACTATAATGAAAGTTACTTATAACTTATGAATTCTTTGTTTTGGAATTTTCCTATTGAAATTTTCAGACCATGGTTCACCAAGAGTAGCTGAAATGACAGAAAGTGAAATTTTGACTAGGGGGGACAATAGTATTGTCTTGTTTTTTGTGGATTCCTTGAGCTTTTCCTCTTACGAAGGCATGTCATCATTAAATAAAGGTAGTGCTGTCTCCTTTCCAATCCAGATATCTTTTGTTTCTTTTCCTTGCCAAATTGCCCTGGTTAGAACTCAAGTACAAGGCCAGCGCCATGGCTCAATAGGCTAATCCTCCACCTTGCAGGGCCGGCACACTGGGTTCTAGTCCCGGTCGGGGCACCGGATTCTGTCCCGGTTGCCCCTCTTCCAGGCCAGCCCTCTGCTATGGCCCGGGAGTGCAGTGGAGGATGGCCCAAGTGCTTGGGCCCTGCACCCCATGGGAGACCAGGAGAAGCACCTGGCTCCTGCCTTTGGATCAGCGCGATGCGCCGGCCGCAGCGGCCATTGGAGGGTGAACCAACAGCAAAGGAAGACCTTTCTCTCTGTCTTTCTCTCTCACTGTCCACTCTGCCTGTTGAAAAAAAAAAAAAAAAAAAACTCAAGTACAATGATGATTAGAAACAGACAGACTTTCCTCGCTCCTGAGCTTAATAGGAAAGTGTTCTGTCCTGGGCCCGTAAGGGTGAAGTTAGCTGTGGATTTTTGCAGGTGTTCTTTATAAAGATGAGGGAATTCCCTTCTAAGTTTGTTTAGTGATTTTTTTTTATAATGAAGGAATTCAGGAATTTGTCAAATGCCTTTTATGCATCTGTTTTGCTGATCATGTGATTTTTATCATTTATTCTGTTATTAATGTCTGTTGCATTGATTGCTTTTCCTAAGTTGAATAAACTTTGCATTTCTAGGATAAATACCTAAATTCATTTTACTATGCTACTGGATTCAGTTTGTTAATAATTGTAGAGGACATTTTTACTCTATTCATGGGAATATACATGGTTGTGGTTTTAATTTGGGGGGATATCTTTGGTGTTGGTGTTAGGGAATAATGGCTTCGTGGAATGAGTTAGTAATTGTTCCCTTCTCTTCCTTTTTTTTGAAAACTGAATGTAGGGGCCGTCGCTGTGGCGCAGTAGGTTAACGGCCTGGCCTGAAGTGCCAGCATCCCATATGGGCTCCGGTTCTAGTCCCGGCTGCTCCACTTCCAACCCAGCTCTCTGCTATGGCCTGGGAAAGCAGTAGAAGATGGCCCAAGTCCTTGGGCCCCTGCACCCACATGGGAGACCTGGAGGAGGCTCCCGGCTTCGGATCGGCGCAGCTCCAGCCGTTGCAGCCAATTGGAGAGTGAACCATCAGATGGAAGACCTCTGTCTCTCCTCTCTGTGTAACTCTGACTTTCAAATAAATAAATAAATCTTAAAAAAAAAAAAAAAACCCGAATGTTAATGCTTCTTTAAACACTTGATAGAATTCACTAATGAAACTATATTGACCTGAACTTTTTTTTTTTTTTTTTTTTTTGACAGGCAGAGCGGACAGTGAGAGAGAGAGAGAGAGAGAGAGAGAAAGGTCTTCCTTTGCCGTTGGTTCACCCTCCAATGGCCGCTGCGGCCGGCGCACCGCGCTGATCCGAAGGCAGGAGCCAGGTGCTTCTCCTGGTCTCCCATGGGGTGCAGGGCCCAAGCACTTGGGCCATCCTCCACTGCACTCCCTGGCCACAGCAGAGAGCTGGCCTGGAACAGGGGCAACCGGTGAACCTTTCTTTGTGGGAAATCTTTTTGTTACAATTCACTTATCCATTACATTACTAGTCAGATTTGATTCAGTTTTGGTAGACTGTCTTTCTAGGAATTGACCATTTCATCTAGGTTATCTAAATTTTTGACGTAAAACTGTTCATAGTATCTCATTATAATCCTTTGTATTTCTCTAAGGTTAGTAGTGGGACTGTCTCATCTTGAGTCTTCTTACTTGTTTTCTTAGCTCATCTAGCCAAATTTTTACTTTTGTTATTTCCCAACTTTTGTTTTGCTTTTCTATATATTTTTCCATTCTTTATTTTATTTATTTCTAAGCTTTATTTTCTTTCATTATATTTTCTTTGTTTTTAGTTTTATCTTCTTTTCCTAGTTCCTTAAGGTATATAGTTGGATTACTTATTTATGCTCGTCCTATTTTTTTAATGTAAGCATTTACGGCTATAAATTTCCTTCTGAGAAATGTTTTCATTACAGTCCATATGTTTTGCTATTTTGTGTTTTCATTTTCCTTCATCTAAAAGTATTTTCTGCGGCTGCTGCTGTGGTGTAGCAAGTAAAGGCACCGCCTGCAGTGCTGGCATCCTGTATGGGCAGCGGTTCGAGTCCCAGCTGCTCCACTTCTGATTCAGCTCCCTGCCAAGGCCTGGGAAAGCAATGGAAGATGGCCCACGTCCTTACACCTTCTAGGAAGACCTAGAAGAAGGTCCTGGATCCTGGCTTCAGATCAGCCCAGCTCCAGCGTTTGTGGCCATTTGGGCAGTGAACCAGCAGATGGATGACCTTTCTCTCTCTCTCTCTCTCTCTCTCTCTCTCTCTACTTCTCTCTCTTTCTGTCTCTCTGCCTCTGCCTCTCTGTAACTCTGCCTTTCAAATAAATACATAACTCTTTTCAAAAAAGTATTTTCAAACTTACCATTTGATGACTCATTATTTATTAGGATTTTCTTGTTTAGCTTCCACATATTTGTGAATTTCCCAAATTTTCTTCTTTTATTAATTTCTAATTTCATTCTATTGTGGTCAGAAAATATACTACATATGATTTCCATTTTTTCTATTTATTGAGATATTTATTTTGGCCCAGTAAGTACTTGATTGTGTGTATTATTCAGTGTGCTCTTGAGAAAATCTACATGATGCCGTTTTGGAGCACACTGTTCAATAGAGGACTGTTAAGTCTAGTGGCTCATAACGTTGTTCAAGTGCTCTATTTCCTCACTGACCTTCTGTCTGATTGTTTTGGTTATTATTGAAGGAGCAATATTAACATCTTCAGCTATTACTGTTGAATTGTCTATTCCTCAATTCTATAAGTTTTTGTTTTCTGTATTCTGAGGCTCCGTTGACAGGTGCTTAGGTTTATAATTGTTAGATCTGCTCTGTGAATTGACTGACCTTCTTGGTGGGTTGTTTCATTATAAAATACCCTTGCTTTCCTCGAGGAACAATTTTTCCTTAGTGCCCATACTTTCTGATATTGGAATTGTAATTTCAGCTCTCTTTTGGATACTATTTGCATGGAATAAATGTTTTCTCACTTTAACTTCAATCTATTTATGCTTTTGAAAATGTCTCTTGTGGAGAGACCATGGTTTTTTAAAAAATCTCTTCTAATATCCATAGTTTGATTGTTCAATTCATTTGTATTCATCATAGTTACTGACAAGGTAGGACTTACAGATGGTCCTTTTGATATTGTTTCCACATAATTCATCTATTCTTCCATCATTGCCTTATTTTACTTTTATATTTTTAAAATATATAAATATATAAAAATAAATAAATAATATATAAATATGATTTTAAAAGATTTTAATTATTTTTATATATTTTTCAGAATATCACTTTAATTTCCTTTGTTATTTATTTTCCTATGTGTTTTAAGGTATTTTCTTAGTGGTTAATGTCTCAATTTTTAACATTATTCAAATTAATACTAATTGAATTTAAATAGTAAACAAAAGTACTGAACCTATATAACCCTGTCTCCTCTCCCTTGTTTAGTGATGTTTTTGTCATATAAGTTAAATCTTCACATATTACAAATATTTTAATTTATTTAAATGTATAATTACTTATTAATGGAGTTGTCTTTTAAATTGGACAGAAGAAAAAGAAACCCAGAAGCCAAAGTGTAATATAGTTTGTTTTTTAGTGTTTATTTATATAGCCACCTTTTCCAGTCCTGCATATTTCCTGGTATGGATTTGAGTTATTTTCTAGCATTTTATTTTGGTGTAAAAGGTCTTATATAGAAACCTTCCTTCTTTTGCAGGACAAATCTTCAAGAGATATATTTTCTGTATTTGTTTATCTGGAAATTTTTATTTCTCCATTTCTGAAGGGCAGTTTTGTTGCATATAGAATTCATGGTTGAGTTTTTTTTCTATCATCACTTTGAAAACATTATGTCACTTGAATGTTTCCCCTGAAACACATGAAGCTCATCAAAAGCTGGAAGACTTAATGGTTACAGGCATTTAAGGAAATCTCTGTCAATCATTAGCTAATCATTAAGTTAGTCAAGCAGATGCACCAATGGCTACATGTAACAAAGGATGCAATATTCTGGAGTTGAAAAGTACAATAACTGAAATGAATTAAAAACCACCTAGAGGGGCCAGCGCCATGGCGCACTAGGTTAATCCTCCACCTGCGGCACCAGCATCCCATATGGGCGCTGGTTCTAGTCCCAGTTGCTCCTCTTCTAGTCCAGCTTTCTGCTATGGCCTGGGAAAGCAGTAGAAGATGGCCCAAGTCCTTGAGCCCCTGCATCCACATGGGAGACTAGGAAGAAGCACCTGGCTCCTGGCTTTGGATTGGTGCAGCTCCAGCTGTTGCAGCCATTTGGGGAGTGAACCAACGGAAGGAAGACCTTTCTCTCTGTCTCTCTCTCACTGTCTAACTCTGCCTGTTAAATAAATAAATAAAATCTTTAAAAATTTTTTTTAAAAATCACCTAGACAGATGGGCTGGCAGTGTGGCATAGCAAGTAAAGTTGCTGCCTGCAATGTCAGCATCCCTACTTTGGATCCAGCTCCCTTCTAATGGATTAGGAAAAGCAACCAAAGATGGTCCAGGTCACCCACATGGGAGACCCGGAAGAAGCTCCTGGCTCCTGGCTTCAGCCTGACCCTGCCCTGGCCATTGTGGCCGTTTGGGGAGTGAACCAGTAAATGGAAGATTTTCTCTCTCTCTCTCTCTCTCTCTCTCTCTCTCTCTCTCTTCCTTCCTGTCTCTCTCTTTCTCTCTCTCTCTCTGTAACTCCACCTTTCAAATAAAATAAATCTATAAAAACACCAAATTAATAAATCTTTAAAAAATTTGTTTGAAAGCGTTACAGAGTGAAAGAGGGAGAGACACAGACAGTCACCCCCTCAAATAGCTGCAATGGTTAGAGTTGGGCCTTGCTGAAGCCAAAAGCCTGGAACTCCATCCAGGTCTTCTTCCACATGGGTAGCGTGGGCCCAACACTTAGGCTATCTTCCACTGCTTTCTCAGACTCATTAGCAGGGAACTGGGTCAGAATTGAAGCAGTCAGCCCTCAAACTATTGATTCCATATGGGATGCAGATGTTGCAAGTGGTGGTTTAACCTGCTACACCACACCACCAGCCCCTTAATTTCATTACAAATTTTAAATGGATTATTTATCTTTTTGAAAGGCAGAGTTAGAGAAGGGGAGAGATGGACAGAGGTGGAGTACATCTTAATTGCCTTGGCAGGCAACTTTAAACTCTGTCTTAGCCTTCACTTCCTGCCTGTGCAGAGTCTGCTGATTGGACAACGGTGAGAGCTCAGGGACTTCTCAGCCCTTTGTGGGCAGGTACATAGCCTTCGGTTAGCAAATATCCTATCATATGTGTGACCTTCTAGAGTTGCAGGTAGATGCCAGAGCTTTTCAAAATTCCCTGCGACATCTCTTTCCCTAGATTTTCCTTTGAAGCTTTTTGTTCAGCTTCTTTTTGCACCAAATGTTATCGCTGCCAAGGGTACATTTGAGGTTAAACAATTGTGACATTAAAAATTTACTTCTGCTTTTGACAAACACTCTGAAGAAAAGCTGTTGATAGTAAGCACTGATACAGATAAAGACTGTCTTTCAAGTGGAGGTTTCCAGGGAACTGCTAGGCAACTAAAGGAAGCTCCAAAGCCATTACGCCTCTTCCAGTTCGTACTTCTAGGATGATTGTTTGCAGGGCTGTTGTTTTCAAGGTTAACTGCAGAGCTCAGGAGAGGAGAGTGGGTGCAGAAGAAGTAAAAACAACACATATCTCATCATTACTATGAAAATCCAGCCATTTGTGAGGAATAAACGCTTATTGAGTTGTTTTAAGAGTTTGAAAAATTTCCAGAGTTCTGAAAATGATGCTTTGACTTTTTTTCCCAGTGTTCTCATTGCTTTGCTGGAGGAGCAGATTTTCGGAGGTTTTTACTCCACCATTCCTGCTGACATCCTTCATTTTCTTTCTATAAAGATTATAAAAGTTTATAAATATGGACTACTTAGAACAGTGCCGGGCACATAGTAAATTATATCTAGTTAATTTTGTCTCTAGTTCAGCCAAGATGAGCTCTTAGAGAAGTCTGCTGAGCTAGGAAAAAGGAAGTGATTTCTTTTTCCTGTTTATAGAAAACAATCTGTAACCAGCCCCACAAATTTCACTTGCAAGCTCAGTAGTAACTGTTGGACTTTTTATTTTGCTGGCAGGCAGTCATAATTCTTAACCTTTAATCTCCTTTCCAAATTGGCCATTGAGACTCTCCCACCTTACAGAGCATGTCAGGGTTCCAGCCAAGGGCTAAGCCCTTCTCTATTTTCAATAATATGTATATGATTTAGTGCCTTTTATTTCAGGGTTATACAAAAACAAGTTATATTATTTAAGTTGAAAATTGCAAATAATCAGGAGGGGCTGGCATTGTAGCACAGCAAGTTAAGCCATCATCCATCATGAAAGCATTTCCTGTCCTAGGATAGGGCCAGTTTGAGCACTGACTCCTCCACTTCTAATTCAGCTCTCTGCTCACTGTGCTGGGAGATCTGGGTGGAGTTCCAAGCTCTTGGCTTTGACCTGACCCAACCCCAGCCATTGGGTGCATCTGGGGAGTGAATTAGCTGATGGAAGATCTTCCCCTTCACTATCACTTTGCCTTTCAAATAAATAAAATAAACAATCTAGCTATTCATCCAAAGGCATGAATCTCTGCTGTTACTCTGATATTTTGACGCTTACCCTTTGTTTTAGTATAAGTTGGAAATTTGATGTCTTTCTAAACAATGTAAGTCATAATTAAGATCAAAATTACATAATAGATGAATTTTATTTCCTGTATTACTTCAGGAAGGCAAGCAGGTAAATGATTGGAATGTACATACACATTTCACACTGATATACCTAGCTGTATAGGTCTCTTGAAAATACTGATTTGTGGGGCCAGCGCTGTGATGTAGTGGATAAAGCCACTGCCTGCAGTGCTGGCATCCCATACAGGCACCAGTTCAAGTCCTGGTTGCTCCATTTCTGATCCAGCTCTCTGCTATGGCATGGGAAAGTGGTAGAAGATGGACCAAGTGCTTGGGCACCTGCACCCGCATGGGAGACCCAGAAGAAGCTCCTAGCTCCTGGCTTCAGATTGGTGCAGCTCTGGCCATTGCAGCCAGTGGGGGACTGAACCAGCAGATGTGTGACTCTGATTTTTAAATAAATAAATAAATAAATCTTCAAAAAAAAAAGAAAATACTGATTTGTTAAACAAATGGGTTGTTAGGAAGCATAGTATTATTTGACGATGCTGATCTTGATCATAGATTGTCACTTGCATGTCTGCCTGCGGTTTCCCTGGCTTCTGGATACAATTTTAAATAGCTTCATGTCTTAATAAAGTGTTCTAAGAGAGATCAATGAGACCACTGGCACATCACAGCTGACTGAATACCAGATACTTCATTTTCTCTGTCACTTTTGCATTTGTGATCTAACGTTATTGTTGTTTTTATAGGGCTAACTAATTAACTAATTAAATAACAATTTCTCTTCTAATCATTGCTCTTTGCCCTTCTTCCCAATCCTCATTTATTTTCATTTGGAAATTTTAGGGATTGGAGAGACATTGAATGCTTGATTACACACCAAATGCTATGTGAGAAATATTCAGCGTCTCTTGAATAACACAACATAACATGATTTGGGGAGAAAATATAATCACAATGTCTTCCTAGAAAAAAATAGAATTCTTTCAAGCATATGTCTTTATGTCTTCTTACTAGAGCCCCTTTAAAGTTGCTCTCTTTGTCTGTTTTATGTGACATGACCAAAATACGTCAGACCAGGTAATTCATAAATGGAGTTTGTTTGTTTCGTGGTTCCAGAGGCTGGAAAGTCCAAGAGGGTGGCTCTGGCGTCTTCTGTGCTTCTGGCGAGGGCCTTCTTGATGGCAAGACAGAGCAAGCATGCCAACTAAGCTGCCTCTTCCTTTTCTTGTAAAGCCAAGTTGGAAGCCCTATGTGTATGACCTCATCTAATGCTAATCATTTCCCAAAAGCTCCACCCCCAAATAACATCAGCATATCACTTTGGGGATTAGGTTTCCAGCATATGAATGACACATTGAAAATATAGCAGTTCCTAACTTAGAACAGCAAGGTGCAATTTCTCCTCCCAGGTGAGTGTTTGGAGATGTTGCCTCAACTACTGTCAGAATACCTTTCCTGCCTCATTGACTCGAGACTATTTTAGGAAGAGGACTTAAGTTGCTCTTATGAACACAGGAAAGCTTGTAATTTTGATGTGTTCAGAAATCGGAGAATAGAAACTAGCTATCAAGTGATAAGCTTTTCCTTTTTTTCTTCTTGAATCAAGAAAAACTTTAAGGCTGAGAATTTGGTCTTGGATTTCCCATGAAAGTTATCACAGTAATTTTAAGCAGTTTCAGATTCAAAGAACAGATTTTTAAAGACTATTCAGTGGGTTTTTTCTCAATTCCTAACAAGAAATTGGTTTTGAATAATTCAAAGTCCATGACAGATTGAAGTGATCAAGTTTATGACAAATAACAAAACCTAATAGCAAACAAAAATCCCTTCCTATAACATTTGAAAGGCACTGTTGCCCCTTCATGAAAAATCAAATGCATATGGCAGCTTTGCTACTAGCAGCTGGTCCTTGAGAATCTCTGAGAGCAGGGTAAGATTCACAAGGTTGCACTGGTTTTTGTCCCTACTTCTTCTTTTCTTGATTATTGCAAACAACACGGAATTTGTTTATCAGTTATTCTCCATCCTCTCCTTCGAATGTGAAAGGTTAGATTGAGATATCTGTGACCTGAAACATTAATAATACTTTAGTGAACAAATTTATAAACTTACGAATCTGAAAACACAGTTTCACAGCCGGGAAAAACCTTTACTAAATTAGGTTTTGTGGACACTGGGAAAAAAAGACAGATAAGAAACATGCACATACACACAGAAAACAATAAGATATGAAGTGTTTGTAGGTGTGGTGGTGTGTATGGTGTGTGTGTGTGTGTGTGTACTGAGGTGGATGTGTGTGTGAGATCAATAAAGACAAGAAAGACATCAAATGAAAGAGGACTTGGGTGTTAGTTGCTTTATAAACTAGGAAACCCTCTGGCAATTACTACCAGCAGTCATGGTGACCACTGCAGAACGCCTTGCTTCAGAATCTGGACATAGTGAGGATGTGAGTTTATGCAGCTGTAATGTGTGCACTAAGTAGTGGAGGTCATGATGTTGACTAAGCCTTAGAAAATGTATGACAAGAAAAAAAGAGACACAGTATACTCACAGGTACCAAGGACTCAACTTTGCAGAACAGCCCAGACTCCTGTCGAGTTGGGAGCAACTCAAAAGATCACTCTAGGCCGGCGCCGCGGTTCACTAGGCTAATCCTCCGCCTAGCGGCGCCGGCACACCAGGTTCTAGTCCCGGTCGGGGCGCCGGTTCCGTCCCGGTCGCCCCTCTTCCAGGCCAGCCCTCTGCTGTGGCCAGGGGGTGCAGTGGAGGATGGCCCAGGTGCTTGGGCCCTGCACCCCATGGGAGACCAGGAAAAGCACCTGGCTGGAAAGATACTGCTCTAGGATGAAAAATTTTTTTAACTAAAATGAGCATTTTGGTCAAAAGGGAAACAGATTTATAGACCTATTCTTCTAGTTGCAAGTCATAATTAAATCCAGAGTTGTAGGTGTCATTGTGCTGATGACATAAAAGATCTTTAGCAATGAGCATTGAGGTACAGTGGGTTAAGCTACCACCAGTGATGCTGGCATCCCGTATCACAGTGCTTGTTCAAGTCCTGGCTTCTTTGCTTCCTATCCAGCTTCCTGCTAATGTGCCTGTGGTGCAACGGTGATGGCTCAAGTACTTGAGTTCCCGCTACTCACATGGGCCACCAGGATGTAGTTTCTGGCTCCTGATACTGGCCTGACCCAACTCTGGCTGTTGTGCCCATCTGGGGCATGAAGTAGCAGATGGAAGATGTCTCTCTCTCTCTCTCTCTCTCTCTCTCTCTCTGCCTCTTAGCCTTTCAAATAAATCTTAAAAAAAAAAAAAGATCTTTTCAACATCATGTAGGAACTTTCTTGGGTGACAGAAATGGCCCATATTTTAACTTAGATGTCGGTTACTTATTATTATTTGAAATGATTGCCTTGCTGACTGTGGCTGAGGAGTATTGAAAACATGAAAGGGAAAGCAGCAGTATGCTATGAATGGATATTAGGCTAAAGAAAGAAACTGGTCCATGCTAACAGGCCCAGGGACCAGTTAGCTAATCTGTTTATTAGGGCTCTATTTTGCATTGTATGTCAATTCTTAGTATTTATCTGTTTACCAGTTTTCTTCTTTGTATTACTGTACCCTTTTGCTTATTTTAATGATGATGTGTGTTTGCACGTTCATCTTTCAATATTGTCTACTGTTGTGGAGCCTCATCAAAATATGTACTTTTCTCTGAAGCGAGGAGAGAACTTTCACTTTGCTCATGGCCTTGTTTAAGTACTGACAGAGCTTGTGGTCACAAAAGGCTTCCATAGCCTTGGCAGCTCATGGCAAGAGCCTTGGGAGATCACTGACGTCATCAATAAGAGTGTCAACTGTTAAATCAACAACCAGAGTTACTGTGCACTTGCTCCCCATGTAGGACCCCTGTCCTTAATGAGTTATACTATGAGAAATTTGTTCTCAAACAGTACTTTATACATTGTGTGTGTGTGGGGGGGTGTTGAAATCTTTATTTAATTTAGAGTTGATCTTCTGTATATAAAGTTAATTAAAAATGAATCTTAATGAAGAATGAGATGGGAGAGGGAGTAGGAAGTGGGAAGGGAGCGAGGGTGGGAGAGCGAGTATGAGGGGGAAGAACCATTGTATTCCTAAAATTATACCTGTGAAATTTGCATTCATTAAATAAAAGTTTTAAAAATAAATAAAATAAAATATTTACTTTGCTGTTATTATTATCAAGTTAATAGACCCTTCTTAAGGTAATAAGTGACTGTGACTTAGAATAAGATGTACACACGCACACAGTGTTCATGATTGAAGTAGAGAGTTAAGGAAAATCTTTGGGAAATGAGCAAGTAAAAATAGAACTCATGTTTTCCTTTTGTAATGCTTGAAGAACATGCCTCAGTCAGTATTTCTGTGGATTATATATACAGCATAATGTGTATATTAAAATCTGCAAAACAATACTTAGTATTTCCTCCTATGTTTTTGTAACCAAAAATTCTTCAAGAAGAGAGATCAACTTAAATGCATTTCAAATATGTTAGGTCAAAATCTGTTGTATCCAGGTAATTGCATATCATGTGGATGTCTTAATTAACCTATTATGAATTTGTGGAAAATATTATATCCTTGTTATACTTATAAATACCTTGTTTAAAAAAGTTGGTATAGTTTGAAGTTACATTTAAATATGGATTTATTTGATGCCTGCTCAGCCAGCTAAGCAGAAAAAATTATTAGCGATCTTTTGAGATTCTCACTTTAAACAGAAAAGGCAGTAATAATTCTTCGCATGTGCATTTGTACACACACAATACACCCAGATGCACACAACACCCTTCTCACAGCTATGCATTTGTTTTGAAAAATGACACAATTCTGATTCATGTCCAGAGCTGACTTGTGCAAAGATGGAACTTGTTCTAAGCTGGGTTGATGAGTTCCTTCTTTGGGATACTAGTTTTAAACTTGGAGAGTCAGTTTGATACCTGTCTTGTGCTTTGAGCTGTATGACATAAAGAGCCAGAGATGCTGTGAGCAACATTTCCTGTCACGTGGTTTTGCAGAACAAGAGAGAAAAACAAATCAGATGTGCAGATACGAACAGAGAGGAGTGACAGAGAAAGAGCTCTGACCTCGCTCAGATCCCTGGTTCTGGTTCTCTCTAAGGTTCAATTATATTCTCATTCTCAGGTTCTGAAGGACATATTGACATTCTCATAATAAATTATTTTTCCTTAAGCCAGGTTGAGAGTCTATTTTTGTGGAATGATTTTTTTAAAGAAAAATTTGGTGTGTATTCAGGTACATTTAAGCATATCCAAAACATGTGCTCTGCTGGGAAGTCTTGAAGACATGTCTAAAAACAAAATAAAATGTCAACTCATTCAGTATATGACACATTTGGAGTACAGATATAAAGTTGCCCTATCTTTGATAATCCAAATAAAAAGTAAAACTCTTTACAGGAACATAGGAGAGCTTGGTTTAGAGGGAAACAAAAAAAGATGTAAGACAGACAAAGGTAGTTAAAATAGCTCTCACATGGTGGAGGGATTTTATTCCAAGTGGTATTTTCAAATAAAAGCCAATAGATACTTGACATTTGGGAGGGAAAACTCAGACACATATCCGGAATTCCTTCATATGCTCTGTGCCTAAACCATCTCCATCGCATATGCTCTTCTCAGCTTCTTCATCAGTGCAACAGGGCTGACTATTTCAACTCGCTGAATGTGCTGTATGAACACCAGATTGTGCAATCAATGGGATGCAGATGCAGCTTAGCTGAGTAGAACTGACGCAGACCCCCGGGGCCGGCTTCTGCCTCTTCTTCAAACCTCTGCAAAACAACGACTAAAATTTCCTTCAGGGGTGGCTCACAAGTAGCTGAAGCATGGATTTGTTCATGCCATGATAACAAATGTGTCCTGGGACTGTAGAATTTAGAAAGACTTTCAATATTCCTGTGTGTGTGGCACTGACACATATAAGGCTGGGTAAGGCCTTTCTTTAAGTTAAGCTCTTCCCAGCTCAGATGAGCCTGGTGTATGTTTTTCTTCTAGAGTCAGATGCTGAGTCCAGTGGAGAGAGGTATTATTTATTTTAGGGCACCAGAGAACTATTTAGGGAACTGCAGTACACTGTACGAATTGGAACTATTGTGGTGGGTAGGCAGTATGAGTGGGAGAATTTGTCTCAATATGGATTTCTACATAGATGCTTTCTACAAAAATGCTCCCCTTGTTATTTTTGTTCATCAACTGGATGTTCCTGCTACTGTTGCATTTCAGAAGTCTGAGACGAAGAAATAAAATTCTAGAGTTCACTCATAATCATAGTCCTAAGTCACTTCTGTATATTAAGTGTGTACTCCAAATGATCCCATAAATGTATTTAGATATGCACATAGCCTTGAAAACTATATAATTTTGTGTATGCTTTGTGCAACGATCCAATGTTTGATTGCAGTAAACAATCCACTAGGTATTTATTTATTTATTTATTGTTCTAATGCTTCTAAGATTAAGGGTATTGCAAGAGTTTGAGTTGTGAAACATTCTACAGTTTGGCAACATGGACTTCTATTTACCATGTCTCCTACCCACCCACAGCTCTATAGTATCCAATTTCCACTAAGGGAAAAAAGTCAATGTCAATGTCAGAGGGTTATAGCTCCCTCTCCTGGTTCTGAGTGGTTTTTAAATCCTGCTTGTTTTGTTGTTTTTCTATTTTCTATTTACCTCCATTAGATTTAACCCCTCACAGTTGTGAGGGAAGGCCCTCTGGGAATTCTCAATCTCTATTCTTCGGGCCATTGATTAGGAATTTATATGGGCCAAAAAGTTTCACATGAAAGGAAGTCATCCAGACAAGCACTGTCCTTTAGAACTTTCTGTGATGCTGGCAAAGTCCTCTATCAAAATTACCCCATATGATAGTTTATTATTGAGCAACTGGATTATGACTTTGATTTGATTTGAATTACAGTTAAGTAGCCATATGTGGTTGGTAGCTACCATATTAAACAGTATATTTTAGAAATGAATGATTTCTCTCTGTGAAAGTCTCCATGTCCCTAGAGCATTGCCACTTGAATCAAACTTGGTAGTTTCCCTGATCAAGAGCTGACAAGGACAGTCGCACCGCCCCATGCCAAAGTGTCAAATATTTCCCCTGCCAGAGTCCTTCACTGCCCCTGCTTCTGCAGAGAAAGCATGTCATGGCTCGGTGGCATGCAGAAATTACGCTCATTTTCTGCTTCATGGTATAGTTTTGCCTTGACAGACTTCAAGCAGCAAAGCCATATCTAAACTTTGTTGATGTAATCTGCAGGTTGCTGGCACTGTTGTGGATGACACACATAGTCACAGGAAAATCCAGACAAAAGAAGAAGGAGAACACATAAAGGAGAGCATCGTGACGTTACTATAGTTTTACCAGTGTTAACAGCATTTAGAACTTTTAAATTATAATCTCAGCAGAGGTACTAAAGGATGAATGGTAATGGGGAGACCCTTGAGTGTCCACGGCTAACCTCCAACCTCATTCTCTCACCCCAGAGAAACATACAATCCAGAGTAAAACAATGGCCAAGTCTACCCGTATGAATATTATATGCAAATTCTAGACCTTCTCCTAGTAAACCTGATCTGCATAAAAAGTGGAATTGTGAACCAGCTAAAATCAGGGACTTTATTTGCATTTAAAAATGATTTGCCAAAGATTTTCTCTAAATATAAAGTCCTTCTAAATCCATTTAATGACACAATAAATAACACGATTTTTCAAAGGAGAGTGAGTGAAATAAGGATTCACCTGCATTTTTATAAACCTGTGACGAATTAGACTCAAAGCCCATTAAGGCACAATATTCCTTCAGGTCCCTCAGGGAGCTGCCGATAACTTGGTAATAGCATTATTTAAGGTTGAAAATTGTTGTGAGGCAGTTTATATGGAAGACATGAGACAAAGGAGGTTTATTGCAGTGTTGTATTGATTTAATCTGATTCTATCACATACTGCAATTGTTGCTTTTAAGGAAATGGATACATTTTACTGAGAGGTTCCAGGGAGCTAAGATATACTTTGTGAACTGATCAACTTTTAAAATTCAGACTTTGCTTCTAACAGATGAAGAAGAAATGGATTCATTCACATGATGAATTAAATGGAGATAAAGGAGGTAGCAGCCAGTGCACAGCTCTTGCAATTGTCATTCCTAGCCTCCAACACAAGAGGGAAGCAGAAATTAACTCAAGATTCCTCCTTATTTGTTATTCAGGTCATCTACAGTCCTTCTTCATATGATGAGATGGACAAACATTGAAATAAAATAGTTTAATGTTCCCATTATGAACATTTATTATTTTTTTAATATTGGGAAAACTTACAGATACCTGGTTTTGTTACCCGAAGAAGGATTTGAGAGATCAGCTTGAGGAATTAAACAAATCTGGAGTTAAATCAGGGTCAAGTTCGTACTAACTGGGTAATCTTAACTGGGTGGGGTAAATCATTTAGCCTCTCTGAGTCTGTGAAACTGGGATAATCTTATCTTCCTATATCCCAGAATTGTTACAAGAACTACGTGAACTAATACGAGTGGTCTTCAAAAAGTTCACGGAAACATATGTTATGGAAAGAGTATGCATGGATTTCGATTTGTTTGGGGACCCAAATAAGCTTATCTTTCAATTCTATTTTTCATGAACTTTTTAAAGTAATCTTGTATGTTTATGTTTTTTTTTTTATTTTACAAGATTTATTACTTTTTATTTGAAAGGCAAAGAGAGAGGAAGAGTCAGAGAGACAGAGACGGAAGGAGAGCTTCCATCCGCTGGTCCACTCTCTGAATATTGGCAACAGTGGGGACTGGGCCAGGCCAAAGCCAGAGGCCTAAGACATCATCCAGGTCTTCCATATGGGTGGCTGGGATACAAGCACTGAGCCATCATTTACTGATTCCCAGGTGCATTAGCAGAAAGCTGGATTGGAATCAGAGTGTCCAGGACTCAAATTGGTGCTCCAGTTGGGACATGGGCATCCCAGGTAGCAGCTTAACTCACTGTGCCACAATGCTTGCCCCTAGGGACACATGACACAGTTGGTACCCAGTGCATGGGAGATGCTATGATTACAAACAGAAATCCTTGCCCCACGACTTGGGTGTTTTCTTTTTATTTATTTATTTATTTTATTTTATTTTATTTTTTGACAGGCAGAGTGGACAGTGAGAGAGAGATACAGAGAGAAAGGTCTTCCTTTTGCCGTTGGTTCACCCTCCAATGGCCGCCATGGCCGGCGCACTGAGGTCTGTACACCGCGCTGATCCGAAGGCAGGAGCCAGGTACTTATCCTGGTCTCCCATGGGGTGCAGGGCCCAAGCACTTGGGCCATCCTCCACTGCACTCCCTGGCCACAGCAGAGAGCTGGCCTGGAAGAGGGGCAACCGGGACAGAATCCGGCGCCCCGACCGGGACTAGAACCCGGTGTGCCGGCGCCGCAAGGCGGAGGATTAGCCTATTGAGCCATGGCGCCGGCCCACGACTTGGGTGTTTTCTACTCCTGTTTTGTGAAGATTTTTTCCCCCTAGCTTTATTGAGGTATACTTGACAAATAAAAATTATAGATATTTGTCTTTGTTTTCTGTTGCTATAATAGAACACTGAACACTGGATAATTTATGAAGAACTGAGGTCTATTAGGCTCACAGTTATGGAGGTTGGGAGAAGAAGCCTCCAGAGCAAGATGCAGCTGCAGCTGCTTGGCTTCTGGTGAGGTCATGGTGCTACTTTTTGCATGGTAGCAAAATCAGGAACCAGACACAGGCAGAAAGGAAGGTTCACACGAGCCTGGACACTTTATACCAACACATTCATGAGAACTAATCCATTCCTTGGATATTTTATTAATCTCTACATGTGGCCAGGGCCTCCCACAACACAGACATGAGCTTCAAGTATACAATATAATATAAAATTATCTGCTATATTTGTGTTGCTATGTGTTAAGCCTCCAGAATTTATGCATCCCATATAACTGAAAGTGTGTATTCTTTGCTTGGCAGTTGTCATTCCCTCTTCCCATCCCAGGCTCGGCAACTACCATTCTATTGTCTACTTTTATAAGTGATTTCTTTTAGATTCCACATATAGGTGAAATTTTCTTTACTTGTTTTTCTGCACTAGGTTTATTTCACTTAGCATAATGCCCTCCAGCTTTATCCACATTCTTACAAACTGTATAAGTTTCCTCTTCTTTTTGAAAACACTTTAACTTACTTATTTGAGAGGGAAGGAGGAAGGGGGAGAGAGGGCACACTCCCGTCTGCTGGTTTAGTCCACCCACAATGGCAGGGATATGTTGAGTCATAGCCAGGAGCTGAGCGCTTAATCCAGGACTGCCATGTGGATGGCAGGAACCCAAATGCTTGAGCTGTCACCTTTCTTCCCAGGGTTTTCATTAACAAGAAGCTAGAATCAAGAGCCAGAGTGGTTATCAGACCTAGGTACTACAATATAAAATGTGAGTATCTTAAATAATGTCTTAAGCACTATGTCAAAGTTCATGTATCCAACTTTATTGTTTTATATATTTTTTTTTATTTTTTGAGACAGACACATCAAACTGCCATCCACTGGCTCCTGACCTCAAAGCCTGAAATGACCATAGTTGGTCTGGACCAAAGCAGGGAGCCAGGACTTCCATGTGGGTGGCAAGAATCCAATCAATTGAGCCATCACCTGCTGACTCCCACAGTCTACATTAGCAGGAAAATGGAGGCTGGAGTTGGAGCTGGAGTCAAGACACAAACCTAGGAACCCTGATATGAAATCCAGGTTCCCAACCAGAGTCTTAACAGCCAGGCCAAACACCTGCTCCCTCATTTTAGTAAGGCTGGATAGCATTTTCATTGTGTGTTTTTATGTGTGCATACCTGGTTTTAATTGTCCACTCACCTGTGACACTTAGAATTGTTTGTACACTTTATGGCTATCATGAACAATTCTGCAACGAGCATGGGACTGCAGATATCTATTCAACATAATGATTCCATTTCCTTTGGATATCAGTCCAGAAGTAGGATTATTAGAAATTATGCTAGCTCCATTTTTAGTTCTTTTCTGTGGCACTCTTTGTTATTTTCCATGATGGTTGTGTTGATTTAACTCCTAACACTGTACAAGGATTCCTCTTCTCTACAACATTTGTTTATTTTTGTCTTTTAATAATAAAGTCATTCTAACAAGTATGATTGATGATATCCCACTGTGGTTTCAATTTATATTTTCCTAGGCCGGCGCTGTGGCTCACTAGGCTAATCCTCCGCCTACGGCCCCGGCACCCCGGGTTCTAGTCCCAGTTGGGGCGCCGGTTCTTCCAGTCCAGCTCTCTGCTGTGGCCTGGGAAGGCAGTGGAGAATGGCCCAAGTGCGTGGGCCCTATTCTCGAATGGGAGACCAGGAAGAAGCACCTGGCTCCTAGCTTCAGATTGGCGCAGCGTGCTGGCCATGGTGGCATTTGGGGCGTGAACCAACAGAAAAAGGAAGACCTTTCTCTCTGGCTCTCTCTCTCACTGTCTAACTATGCCTGTCAAAAAGAATTTATATTTCCCTAGTGACTAGTTATATTGAGCACCTTTTCATATACCTGTTGGCCATTTGTATCTTCTTTCGAAAAATGTCTACTTTAGTCTTTTGTCCATTTTAAATTAGGTTGTTTTCTTGCTATCCATTTGGTTTGAATTCCTTACATAGTTTATGTATTAACCCCTTATCTGACAGGTGATTTGGCAGTGCTTTCTCCCATTCTGCAGATTACCTCTTCAGTCTGATAATTATTCTGAAGAGGTTTTTGCTTATTTTTATTTTTGTTTACTATGCCTCTGATTCATATCCAAAAAAGTCATTGTCCAGAAAAATGCCGAGAGGGTTTTTCTTGTGTTTTCTTGTGGCAATTATACAGTTTCAGGTCCCATTTTAAATTGTTAATCCATTTTGAGTTGATTTTTGTGTATGTGTCGTGATGAATACACAATTTATGTGCACATTTGATTTTCCTGAGACCGTTAATTGAAGAGACTCTCCTTTCCCTATTCCATGTTCTTGGTACCCTTGTTGAAGATAAGTTAACCATATGTGTGTTACACACACACACACACACACACATTGTTTTAGTGCACGTTCCACACTGTTTGATTACTGCAGTTCTATAATATATTTTGAAATTGTCTTTGGTTTTGTTATTCTTTCTCAAAATTGCTTTGGCTATTTGGGGTCATTTTGGTTTTCACACAAATTTTAAGCTTGCTTTTCTATTTCTGTAACAACGTCATTGGGATTCTTATAGGGATTCTATCGGATCTGTAGATATCTTTGGGTAGTTTATACATAGTAACAATTTAAGTTTTCCTATCCATGAACACAAATAACTTTCCATTTATCTGTGTCTTTAATTTCACTTTTTTAGTTTAATTTCTTCTTAAATATTTTGATATTGTGAATGGGATTGCTTTATTGTTTGTATATAGCAATGCAACTATACTTTCTATTTTCATTTTCCTGTATTCTGCAACTTTACTGAATTTTTTATTAACTATAATTTTTATTGAGTGTTTAGAGTTTTCTACATATAAGATCATGTCTTCTGCAAACATAATTTGCATAACTAAATTTTTATTTCTTTTCCTTGACTAAATGCTCTGGCAAGGACTATCAGTATTATGTTGAACAGAAGTGGTAGAAATTGGAATCTTTTTCTTACACTGGATCTTGGAGGGAAATATTTCCATTTTTCCCCATTGATTACATCAGCAGATTTATCATTTTTCTGATTTACTTACTTATTTGAAAGGCAGAGAAAGAGAACAAGAGAGAGAGAGAGAGGGAGAGATAGAGTGTGAGAGAGAGAGAATCTTCTTACTCTGGCCAGAGCTGAGCCAGACCTAGGTCAAGAGTTTCATCCAGGTCTCCCACATGGGTACTGGGGCCAAAGTACTTGGGCCATCTTCTGCTGTCTTGCCAGGCATAGTAACAGGGAGCATGATCAGAAGTGGAAGAGCTGAGACACAAAACCAGCACCCATATGGGTTGCAGTTTAACCTACTATGCCACAACACCGGCCCTGGATGTTGATTTTTCATATATAGCCTCTGTTGTGTTAACATAAGTTTATTCTATAACTCTTTTGTTAAGAGCTTTAATCATGAAAAGGTGTTAAATTTTATTAAATGTCTTTTATGTGTCTATTGAGATGATCATGTGAGATTTATCTTCAGGATAAATATGTCATGTTGTATAGTTCATGAGCTGTACAATTTGATTTGTTACTGCTTTATTGAGGATTTTTGCATCTATGCTCATCAAAGATATGAGCCAGTAGTTTTCTTTTCTTGTGTTGTATTTGTCTGGCTTTGGCATCAAGATGATACTAGCCTTATAAGATGGATTTGTGCATGCACGCATTTGTGTGTGTGTGTTCCTTTCTTTTCAACTTTTTAAAAGTATTCAAGAATGATTGATGTTCTTCTTTGAATGTTTGATAGAAATAACTCATACGATTTTTTGTCCTAGTCTTTTATTTGTTGGGAGATTTATTTTTTTACTACTGATTCAATCTCCTCACTTGTTATGCTATTCAATGTTTTTATCTTCTTGATTCAATTTTAGTAAGTTGTATGTTTCTAAAAATTTATCCATTTCTTCCTGATTGTTAGTATATAACTGTTGATAACAATCTCTGAGTCATCTACTTGTAAAGTCATCCATTCTATTTCATTTCTGCTTTTATTTCTTTGAGTCTTCTCTCTTTTTTCTAGTCTGGCAAAGGTTATCTTGATTTTATTTTTATCTCTGTTTTATAATTTTTTTCTATTAAAAATTCTTTGGCTTATTTCTCTTTTTAATTTTTATTACTTCATTTCTTCTGGTAAACTAGGCATAGTTTGTTCTTTATCTAGTTTCTTGAGGTGTGAAAGTTTGTTCAAAAACTTTCTTCTCTATTTTAGTGTGGGTAGTTATTGCCATAAACTTCCCTCTTGGTATTGTTTTTACCACATCCCCTAAGTTTTGGTAGGCTACATTTTTATTTGAGTTTGTCTTGAATTTTTATTTTTAAATTTATTTTTAAAATTTGTATCCAGAAGAGAGAGAGAGAGAGAGAGAGAGAGAGAGAAAGGGAAGTGTATATATGCTGAACCACTCCCCCAAATGCCTACAATAGTGCAGCAGGAGTCAAAATTGGGAGCCAACAGGAACCATATCCATGAACCTACCTACTTGAACTGTGACAGCAGCCTCTCAGAGTCTGCATCAGCAAGAATCTAGAGTCAGAAGCTGGAACCAGGGAACCAACCCAAGTTCTTAACTGTGTGATGTAGTTGTTTAAATCACTAGGCCAAAGGCTTACTCTCTACATTTATTTTTGATTTTGTTTGTGACTCAATGACTATACAAAAGTGTATGGTTTAGTTTCTATATATTTGGGAATTCTTGCGTTTTCTTACTTTTATTGATTTCTGGTTTCATTCTACTGTAGTTAGAAAAGATATTTAACATGATTTTGATTTTCTTGAATTTGCTATGACTTCCTTTGCTACCTACATGTAATCTATCCTGGACAATGTTCCATGTTATTTAATAAGAATTCATATTCTTCCATTGTCAGGTGAAAATTCATGTATATGTTGGTTAGATTCATTTAATAATCTAGTCTTGATGAGTTTTATTGCTTCCTTATGTATTTTTTGTATGGATGATCTATCCATTGCTGAACATGGGAGTATTGAAATGTCTCAATATTATTGTATTGCTATCTATTTCTCCCTTCAGATCTGTTAGATCTTATTTAATTCTCATGATTTTGTTGATTCATGTACCTCTGTTCTCTTGTAGCTTATTGAGAATTTGAAAAACAATTATTTTGAATTCTTTGTCAAGTAATTCAGATATCCATGTCTGGGGTGACCACTGGAATTCTATTAGCTTCCTTTGGCGATGTCATGTTTGCCTGATTGTGACCCATGATCCCTTGCATCCTTGTGTGGGCATTTGAAAGCGCTAATTCATCTTCCATCTTATAGGCTGCTTTCAGCAGGTACATATCTTCTACTTCCAGATTCCTGGACTGATGAGGTTACCTCTGGTGTTGTCATGAAATGGAGCTGAAGTTGGGTCACATGCCTACTGCTTGAGTCCACTTTTGGTTTGCAGTAAGCAGGCCTGTTACCACGGTCCACAGGTATACTGCTCCTGCCATGCTCTCAGATGGATGCAATTGTCTCCAAGGCCATTGTCAAGCAGTTAATTAGACAAATCACAGATGGCAGATCTTTACCAGGGTACAGATAGGTGTGGTTCCCACCAATTCTCTGAAGAGGTTCCCACCAGGTCCCTGGGTAAGCAGGACTCTCTGTGACCATGATAGATGGGGGCTGGAGCAAAGAACATGATGGAGCTGCTTTATGCCTTGCCATTTGAACCAAAGACAGCAGGCCTTCCACTAAAGCTCAGACAGGCGTATCTCCTGCCAGTTCCCTGGGAGTTCAAGGCTGCTTCTGGACTGTGGTAAAAAAAGAACTGGAACTGAATCTCAGGGTGACTTCAGGATCATTAGCCAGAGATTGGCTATCAGGCATATGGATAGATATTATTGGGTCCTTGGGATGGGGAATGCTGACTCTGGGCCACAGTAGAGCAAGGCTGGAGCTGGGTTACAATAGTACTTCTCATTTCTGCAGATGAGACTGAGGTCAGCAGACCTGCTACCAAGGGAGTTGACTGCAAGACTGTGGCCAAGTCGGGGTGGAGCTGAGTTCGTAGAGGGCTGGGCTGCTCCTTGTCTGCAACCTGGACCATATTTGATGAATTTACCCTCAGAGGATGAGGCTTGGCCTTGGGCTCCATGAGGGTTTTTGCAATCTCCTACTTGGATCCTAAATTTGCCACAAAGACACTTCTATACACTTATAGCTTCTAGATCATTGATATGTGGGGAGAAGGCCATCTTGCTGATGCTGCTGTCTTTGCTTTTTTTTTTTTTTTTGAAAGAATTAAATAAAAGCATTTCTTCAGGAGACATTTTTTGTGTTGTGTGCAGAACTTTGTTTCTACCCTGTAGATTGTGTGTGTGTGTGTGTGTGTGTGTTTGGGGGGATATTTCCTTTCTCTGGGGAAATTAACTTTCAACTCTCACACTCTATGATACTACTGCCATCTTTTTCTCTTCTCTCTCTGATTTCTGGTAAAGAAAATCAAATTACCTTTTATTTTCAACTGTGGGTTATATCAATCTGGGTGAATTTGGGGTATACTTCTTTTAAAAATATGTGCTGTGATTTGCATCGCCAAAAGAGAGTTGGAAGAATTTGGAGCTGGTGACTTACCATTACTTTATTAGAAGGAAGAGAATTGAAAGATGTGTAGCAAAACATTTCACAATTAAGCAAATCAATCAATCTATCAGACTTTTGTGAATTATAAAGATGAAAAAGCTTCCTGTTAAAATTAAATTATTCAGGGCTATTAAAATTATTAATGTTAATTTTGCCTTTTTAGAAAAGTCTTTGTTTAATACCTGATGTAAATTAAAAGTGAAAACAAGCCTCCAAAGGGAATGTTTAAAGTATTAAGAAGAGAAATGGATTAAAAATGTTAGAACATTATTCAGACAAAAGATAAAAGCTAAGAATAAGTGGTTTTCTAATGATCAGAAGAAATCCTAGAGAGAGCCTTGTGGTTGTCAAGAGCTGTGTGTACCTGCAGGAAAGAATTGAACACTTTATATAAATACAATGCATTTTACTGAATTTCTTTAAAACCTTATCAGATTGGGTCTCTTCACATTTACTAAGAATTAGAGAAATTTTACTTATCTGTCACTTTTATATTTTGTAAACGATGTCACTTTCCTCAGTCAATAAGTCTTCATATTTTTCATTTTTTCTTGGGTCTTCCCAAACCCAACCACCCTCAACTTCTAATTTTTATTGTCTCTCTCAAGTAACTTTGCAACAGCTACCTAACTAGTGCATCAAGTTTCAGGCTCTTTTAATCTCCAAAATTTCATTTGTGGTTCATCAAAATAAATTTTTGAACCCATTTGCATCATATCACTAAAGTTCTTTAAAAAATCCTTATAACCTATTTCCCATTTTAATATCCTCATTTCTTATACAAAATGCCTACCTGAGATATGTATAATTATTCTTTAATATTACATTAACCTTTTAAATAATTTTCCCCATTTTAAAGATGAAAAAATGTATAGGGAGGCTTAGTAACCATGAGTGAGTGAGTGATGTATAAACAACAGAACTTACTCCAAAATCCATTGTCTGTTGAGATACACCTCACCCCAATGAAGACTTATGCATTATGCTCTGCTTGTTTTACAAGGCTTTCTAAAACTGGTTGTGTATCACATTATTTTGTACTCTTATTCTTCTCTAAGAATCATCTGTGTTTTCAGATCAATGTTGTTTCTCAAAGAAATCACGTTCATATCATATTCAAATGGGTCAACTCACAGTAAGTCACCTTTTTGTTTTCCTAGAGAATTGTTCCTTACCTTGCCGTGATACATGCTGGCAGAATATTTTTATTATTAACTTTTAGAAGTAGTTTATCTTACACTTAAAGCTTAAAATGGTATCAGGCCTCCACATGAGATGCAACTGACACACTTCTCCCTATTCCTCCTGCTAAGTACAGTTAAAAACTCCAACTGTTACCCATCAAATAAATATAAGAAGACTGAAAAGCTAAGAAATGAAGGCAGATGAGCTCTAGAAACCTCAGGATTCAAGAAATGACATGGCAGGGAGCTCTGTGTGTATTTTGTTTTTTTCCTTCAGGTATCTCAGGATGGACCTGATAAAGCTAGCATTCTGGAAACAACAATGATCACAGAGATAAAAAACATGTCCTGATAAGAGCTCATTCTCTGTGGCCAAAATAACAGAAAAAAAAGAAAACTTAGGGATAATAACCACTTTAATTCAGCCAAACACTACAGGGAAAATTATGGCCCATCTCCATGCACCCATCAGTAGAGGTTGAAAGAGGAGCTTAGATTTCCATCCTTGAGAGGCTGCAATGAGGCACCCTGACTTCCTGCTGGAGTGGTATGACAGAAGGCCAAGTGGGGGGCTGGCAATCTTCCAGCAGAGAGCACACAGAGAGCATGAGCTTCCACCCCCACACAGTGACCATGACATACTCTGGTCCCTCCCCGTAGGTGATGTCACTGGACACCCATTGGAAAGTCAGGATTTTTATCAATGATCTGGTAATGAAATATACTCCCCCCCACACACATACACATGGGTATTAGTGGAGACCATGTTGAGAGCAATAAGGAGATGCTGCTACTTTTCCCTGCCACAGAGGGGTCAGCAAAGGCCCATCGGGAGAGCCTGAATTCCCACCCTTGCCTAACAGTTACAAGGGGCCTCTTCCCCCAGTGAGGCATCATTAGGGACAGCGTGATGAACCTGGACTTCCATTCCCACTGGATAGTAATGAGAGCATACCTTCCTTCACCCGCTATACAATGACAGAGGAGGTCTGCTAAAATACAAGATTGAAATGAAACCCAGAGTCCCACAATATAATACCCCAAAGGTCCGGAATATAATAGAAAATCACTTGTCATCTCAGCAGCTGGGGAAATCTCAACTCAAATGAGAAAAGACAACGACTGTGATGACAAACACATTGCCATTATCTGCAAAGATTTTAGAGCAGCTTTCACAAAAACGCTTTGAAATCCAATTACCAATATACATGAAACAAATGAACAAAATAGAAAGTCTCAGAAAAGAAGCAGAATATAAAAAGGAAAGCCAAATGGAGATTTTTTTCCCTTGAGCTGAAAAGAGTGACAATGAGTGAGTTCATCAAGGTTTCAAGATATAAAATCAATAAACAAAAACAATTGTATTTCCATACTTTTTGTGCACTAACAATGAGCAATCATTTTGAAGGATAGTGAGGATCTTTCCACTATAAAACGATGGGAAAGGAGGATGGATTCAAAGGGAAATGAAATAGAATGAAGATAAACAGATCACATTGCTTTATAGATGAACTAATGAGGAGGTAGGGAAACTGAGGCCAGGCAGTTACCAGGAAACTGACCTAGCTAACCACTGTAAGAAGTTTTCTGGGGGCCCATGCTGTGGTGTAGCAAGTAAAGCCATCATCTGCAGTGCCAGCATTCCCTCTGGGCACCGTTCCAGTCCTGGCTGCTCCACTTCTGATCCAGTTCCCTGCTAACACAACTGGAAAAGCAGCAGGGGACAGCCCAAGTGCTTGGGCCCCTATACCCATGTGGCAGACTTGGAAGAAGCTCCTGGATCCTGCACATCAGGCCAGCCCCAGCTGTTGCGCCCATTTGGGAAGGGAACCAGCGGATGGAAAATCTCTTTCTGTCTCACCGCCCCCACCCCTGCCATGCCCCAGTAATTTTGCCTTTTAAATAAAATAAATATTAAAAATGATTTTTTTTGTCCAAGACATGGTGGATAAAGATATCCTTAGTTGAGGTCTGTCATTTTAAAGTTATTTAACTTATTTAGGGAGAGAGAGAGAGAGAAAGAGAGAGAGAGAGAGAGATTTCTATCAACTGGTTCTCTCCCCTACGTCTCTAGGGCTAGATGTGACTGAAGCCAAGAGCCTGGAACTAATCTGTGCCTCTCAATAGGTGGCAAGGACCCAGTTACCTGGGCCAGAAATTGCTGTCTCCTAGGATGCACATTAGTAGGCAACTGGAATCTGGAGTGGAGCCAGGACTCAAACCCAGGGACTCTGTTGTGGGATGTGGGCATCCCAAGCAGCATCATAGCTTCTTTGCCAAATCCCCACCCCTGCTCAGGCTTGTTTTGTATAGATGCTTGTATCAGCAAAGCCCAAACTGAAATGAGAAAGATATCCAGGGCAGTGACATCATAATAGGATTATAATTGTGGGTGGGGCAAGGGCTTAAAAAGTTCTAGCCAGAATTGGGCAGGAGTGGTTTTAAGAGAACTTTTTTGAGTGAGTGTGCTTTTGTTCATCAGCCAGGGAAACTGAGGAAGAAGTGAAATCCTGTGTTAAAATAGTGAGGAAGGTGGGAGGGAAGTTATGGGGTGGGGGAAGCCATTGTAATCCATAAACTGTACTTTGGAAATTTATATTCATTAAATAAAAGTTAAAAAAAAAATAGTGAGGAAGGAGGCACATTATTCCCAAATCTATTAACGGCCAGGATGAGTTTACTTTTCTGCTTTTGCTCCCATTGGAATTGGCCCAAGAATTTACAGGCAGACCCAGTAGTGAGTATTCAAAGGATACAAACACAGAGAGATATGAAAGAGCCTGACCAATATGCCATAGCAGTTGCTACCATCATGAAGATTAGCTTGCCTAATCAGTTTCCTACGGGATAATCAAAGAAGCTCTTTTGTATTTGTAAAAGTACGGCGAGTCTAATTCCTTTCATTAACGGTCAGAGGGGAAAATGAACACACAGTGTCTCCGCAGGCTGTTTAAAATGTGAAGGGATTTCCATCCCCCAAAATTTAGCTGGTGGGGTAAAAGCCATTTGATTCTGCTTGGCTAATGCATTTTACTCAATGGTAGAGTCAAAGTCCAAGTTTCAGAAGATGCTGACAGGCAGGGCCTGCCATAGAACCCAAAGTACCGTTGCAGTGTTGTGTGGCAAAGACGTTAAAGATGTCATCATTCATAGGAGGGATGAGTGCCTGTCGGTCATTTATAAAGGACCCTGAGGGTGAGAATGACTTCTAAGTGGAGCAGAGACAACACACGCCCTGGTGAGGTGCTTACTGAGCATTTCCCTGTACGTCACTAAAATCCTTTTGATTATAGAAAAGTCTGATGGATATCAGGTGGATTATAAAGCATAGTTCCCCTATTCAGGGCAATATCTACAGATGGAATGATTTTCTGCCAATGTTATTATCTTTTCTCTGAAAGCGAGCTACAGAGAAGTTCATAATTTCCCTGGAGACACCTACAAGGCCAGGGGGAGAAATGGTTTTGGGAACCCAGATTTTCAGAGCCTTTGGTCACTCTCAGAGGGCTAAACCCAGATTTCACTAATCTAAAAAATATATAAGCTCTTACCCCTCTCTGCTATTTTAAGGAATGGCTAATGTTGGCATATGAGACCTACGGAAGAAATATACAACAGGGAGTCACAGAAGAATTCCAATATAATCAGGTCAGCTTTGCATAAACAACTAAAATTCAATTCCTGGGCTCCAGAATAGATGTGTATAGATGTCAAGTCTGGCAAGAATTTACAATCCCTTCCTTACTGGACTTCCTCTGGGCATGATGTTAAAACAAAGAGGGTACCCCCCTCATGCCTGCTCTGGATTTGGGGGCATCTTGTGCCAAATTCAGAGGTCTTGTGGTTTTAGCCCTTAGAAATCCGACACTTTCTTCACAGGTATACTTTTTGCTTTTTCATAGTTTTTTTTTTTTTTTTTTTTTTTTTTTTTATTGTTCTTGCTCATCCACAAGCTAGGAGTGGCAGCTGATGTTACCTAGACTAGAAGCTCTTCTTTGTCAGCTATTTTGTGAACAGTATCCCCCTTTCTTACCCTGACCATTCCCTGGTGTTTGAGCACTGTGGCCTCACAACCTTGAAGATCCATACATGTTGGAAAATGTCTATTGAATGAATGAAAACTCCAAACGTTTTTCACATGGAAACATTGGTGGACATCATTACATCATTACGCTGGGAGCCTCTCTGTCCAGTGCCAGCTTTCTAGTAAACATTCCAGGAGAAATATCTTTTTTCCCTTTTGAAGTCATTTGCATCCTATTGAACATATGCATATGTCTCTGTTTCTAGCCCGCTTCCTTTCAGTTCTCAGTTCCTTGGAAGGACAAAGACAGGTGATATTGTCAGGGTCTGGGAAATAATCCAGTCCCCCACTCCCACCCTCAGCTTTGGTTTTCATCAATTATCTTAGTTCTTCCTTCCTCGTTATTTAGTTTCCTTCTCCCTTGGGGCAGTGGTTCTTAGACAAGTTCAAAACACTTCAAATACATGGAAACATTAGCAGTCAAAATTTGCAACAAGAAGAGAAAATAAGTCACTTTTCCTTCACTCAAACTCAACATTTGTCACCCAGTGTAGAGAATATGCTGTCCCTGCACTTCTTGCTAATTACCTTTTTCGGCTACCGCCTCCTATTCTAAAGAGGAAAAGAGAACAATTCTGGAAACTATAATTGGATAGTACATAATACATTTCCAGCCGAGGTCAGAGGTAGTCATTAGTTTTAGCAACTAGTGATTCAATAAAAACTATCCATAACAATGCAATAGGAAGCCATCTCTTTCCATGAACACAATTATTTTTATTCAATTCCTGTTCTCGCTCTAAATATCACGTCAATAGAAATAACAACATATTTCTGAAACAAAGAGTTGCTTTGTCAAGACTTTTGTCTTGAGATACAATTGCTCAGCTTGCCCTGTTGCTATAAAAAAGCCCATGGAGGCAAAATATAGAATATGTAGCAGGGATGGAATCACGTGCCATGTGACTGAGTTGTTCACCTTCTGAAGTTTGTTACAAGAATATCAGGCACTTGGAGAGAACAGATGCACTGCAAACTTCCATTTCTTCCAGGAGCACTGTTGAAATTCATGACTGGCTTAGTTTAGATGCCAGGGAACAGCTAGGAAATGTTTTGTGTTTCAGAAGGAAAAATAGCACAGGAGTAGAGAGATGGTAGGATTGGATTTTTTTTTCTGACTTTTGACAAAGGTTTAATATGAAATAATGTAAGAAAAAACTAAAATTGAACAGAAAACATTACCAAGCTTTGCAAGAGAAAGATAATAGCATTTTACAGGGTTATTTGTTTAGAGATGATCGTGAGTTTGAGAATGCAGCTCTGTATAACCCAACCAGTCACTTGGTAAGTTCCTACTGAGAGCCCACATCTGCTCTGATCATCTTGGTGGCAACTGGACTGTAGCAGGATTCATGTACCGAGATAAGACACCAAGGCCTTTGAACAGGAAGCAGTCATTTATTATGCCTGCATAAAGCCCAGGTGGAATTTCTTATCCAAAATCCTGAGCCTAGAGCAAGGAAGAGTTTTCCCTTACATATAGTTTTAGCCTCTTTGTCTCCCTCTTACGGTTACCTGTATACCTTTGATTGGATATTCTCATATTACATGATGGCCATGGGATTGATAGAATCCTGCCCATGAGAATATAGTTACCTCCAGATACATACATACATACATATATATATATATATATTATAGACATACTGAGCTGTCTGCTGTCTGCTGTCTGGCAAGGGTTGGTGTCATTGCTCTGTATTAAGAAGCAGAACCTGGGCCGGCGCCATGGTTCACTTGGTCCACCTGCGGCACCAGCATCCCATATGGGTGCCAGGTTCTAGTCCTGGTTGCTCCTCTTCCAGTACAGCTCTCTGCTGTGGCCCCGGAGGGCAGTGAAGGATGGCCCAAGTGCTTGGGTGCCTGCACCCGCTCAGGAGACCAGGAAGAAGCACCTGGCTCCTGGCTTCGGATTGGCGTAGCTCTGGCTATAGCGGCCATCTGGGGGGTGAACCAACGGAAGGAAGACCTTTCTCTCTGTCTCTCTCTCTCACTGTCTAACTTTATCAAAAAAAAAAAAAAAAAAAGAAGAAGCAGAACTCTGAAATGGTTACACATAAGCAGAAAGGGACTACAGTTGAAGCATTCATAGGCAAGCAGATAACAACTAAATTTCACTCCCAGGATAGATGCCTCCCTTTTTCTGCTTCTGACCTTGGGGAGGCCTCTAACACAACTTTAATCATGTCTGTCAAAAACAAGTTTAATTAGAAGATAAAGGTTTTGGATAATCCTGGGAAGGGTGACGGAGCAAACAACTTTTCTAAACTACAGGACATTATGGTGTGTAATTCGAGGTTTTTTTTTTTTTTTTTTTTTTGCAGTTTTAAAAAATGACTTAAAAAGCAAAAAAAAAAAAAAATCCTGATCCTTTCTTTTTCCTACTGCTTATTCCTGAACAGCACAAGCTTCCTTTTCTGCTCCCATCTACCTTTGCAATTTCTGGCACATATGTTCTATGTTGAACGCCAGGTTTAGGTCAACAGATGTTATCATGAAAAACAAGAACTGGAAAATTAGAAAATCTCACTGCTTTGCAATCCTTATTAGCATAAAACTGCAACAATATGCTTTCTATTTTTTAATAGAGCTCTCTTGTGAGCCTTCTATTCATTGGCTTGTGAACTTATTCTTCCTAAGAAATGGATCATTCTTTGATTTTTTTCCATTTTTTTTTAAGATTTATTTATTTATTTGAAAGGCAGAGTTACAGAGAGGCAGAGGCAGAGGCAGAGAGAGAGAGAGAGAGACCAATGGTCTCTCCATCCATTGGTTCGCTCTCCAAATGGCCATAATGACTGGAGCTGGGCCTATCTGAAGCCAGGAGCCAGAAGCTTCTACATGAGCCTGCAGATGGTGGTTTTACCTGCTATACCACAGCACTGGCCTCTTTCAATGTATTTTAACTTTTATCTATGTTTATTTGAAAGGGAGGAAGGAAGAGAGAGAGAGAGAGAGAGAGAGAGATTCTATTTGTTGTTTCTCTCCCCAAAGACATGCATCAGTCAAGAATGCACCAAGACAAAGCCAGGAGCCTGGAACTCCATCTGGGTTTCCCCCATAAGCGGCAGGGACCCAAGTACCTATGCCACTACCTGCTGCCTCCAAGGGTGCCCATTAGCAGGGAGCTGGAACTGGAAGCAGAGCTGGGAGACTGTTCCAGGCTTGAACAGATGCAGGCATCCAAAACAGTGTCTTAACCACCAGACTAAATGTCTGCCTCAAAAATGGATCATTCTGTATGGATCTATTTAATGAAGGATGTGTTTATGAGACTTAAAATGAGTCTTGGGCTTATGATTCCTGGTGTGCTGTCAAAAAAGTCCAGAGTTTAGAGGTTGGTAGGAATCAAGATTCATCTGTCACGCAGTTCAATCTCCTCTCAGCACAGAACTCCTCCTAACGTTATCTGATGATCCTTAAGGTTCAGAGTTGAAAGTGACCTCAGAGAGATAACAGCCAACCCCTTAGAATGAACAAGCCAACAACCTAGTGTAGAAATTCTCTTTAGAACTTCCTAGCTTGATGGTTACTTAGCAACATCTTGGACTTTCCAGAGTAGAAACTGAAGACACGTCATTACCTTGGAGACATCACAACCTATTAAAAAAAAAAAAAAAAAAAAAAAAAAGCTCATTTCAGAGAGCTGATTCCTGGCCCTTGATGAACCCATCTGTGGGGTCTGTCTCTGTCTCTTGTGCCACACAGAAGCAGTCTTTTGTCCCATTAGCGGGCTTGACACACAGCTGACACCTACTGATGTGGCATCCACAGATTTTTAAATTATTATCTATTTGAGAGAGAGAGAGAGAGAGAGAGAGAGAGAGAGAGAGAGAGATATTATTGCTGCTTAATGCTCCACATGCTCACAACAGCTATGCCTGGTTAGGTAAATGCCGTGAGCCAGGAACTCAATCTGGTCTCCCACATGGTGGCAGGTCTCCAGGTACTCGAGCCATCACCTGCTGCCTCTCAGAAAGTACAATCACAGGAAGCTGGAACTGGAAGTGGAGCTGGGACTAGAACCCAGCCACTCTGTTTGGGACATGGGTTTTGCGAGTGAAAACCATTGTGCAAACTGCTCATTGCACCCCATCCCTGTCCTCCATAGATTTGACTCCACTCTGTCACCTTAGTAACTTTATCCCACTCTCCTCCTCTTCACCACCTCGCTGACTTCTCTGCCTGGGAAAGTCACAGTCCAGCTGCTTTCTCTGAAATGAGGTGTGTGAGTCTAAACATCCTCTGGGTATCACCTCCTTTATGAAATTTTTCTCTACTATGGGACCCCCTTTTGTTCCATTACATTGACAATACCCATATTTTATGATAGCTAACATTTCATCTAAGAATATTTCCAGTGAAGAAATGCTGTATTAATTAACCTATGTCTTTTAGTTTACTGTAAACACTCTGTTATCAAAGTCTCACTTCCCTTCAAGCCCACTTCTTGTTGCTTACTGAACTCTAGCAGTTCAACAAGTCCAATGAATCAGGCTCTGTAGGAAAGCAAATGAGAAAAAAAAAAACCATAAAAGGTAAAAGGCAGCAATTTTATGAGCAGAAGCACACTTACTTTAAAAGTCTATTGTAAGGAGCTTGAGAAAAAAAAATAATAATGCACCCAAGATATTGGGTAAGCCAGTGGTAATACTTAAAGACAATGAAAAAGTAGAAATTTGAGATGTAAATCGAATACTTCATACCAAATAGCATCTCTTGCCCTACAGCTCTGCTTTAAATCACCCCCCCCTTTTTCTTTTTCTTTCTTTTTTTTTTTTTTTTTTTGGACAGGCAGAGTGGACAGTGAGAGAGAGAGACAGAGAGAAAGGTCTTCCTTTGCCATTGGTTCACCCTCCAGTGGCCGCCGCGGTCGGCGTGCTGCGGCTGGTGCACCACGCTGATCCGAAGGCAGGAGCCAGGTGCTTCTCCTGGTCTCCCATGGGGTGCAGGGCCCAAGCACCTGGGCCATCCTCCACTGCACTCCCTGGCCACAACAGAGAGCTGGCCTGGAAGAGGGGCAACCGGGACAGAATCTGGTGCCCCGACTGGGACAGAATCCGGTGCCCCGACCGGGACTAGAACCCGGTGTGCCGGCACCGCAAGGCGGAGGATTAGCCTAGTGAGCCGCGGCGCCGACCTTAAATTCCCTTTTATGACAATTTTAGACAAACAGTGTTGGAGAATTGTCTTAGGAAAAAAGGACCTAACAAAAATAAAAATAAATGTTGACAATAATTAAATTGTGAGTCAGATTTTTACATTTCTATGTTCTTTAATTTTATTATTCATGTTAGTTTTGCAATAAAGATTTAATTCAGACATTATAATGGCCTTTTTATCCATCTCTGTTTATCCTAGTATATGTGGTAGTATCTGATACAACATATACATGTGTTTTGAAAGACTGCAGGCATTAACAAAAACAGCTCTCATTGGACACATGTAACTGAAAATATTTTTTGCAGTTTTAAAAACACTTCAAATTTTCCCTTTGCTAAAAATAACACTAGAAAAGATGCTACTGGTCTCAAAAAACAGTTCAGACATTTTTAGGAAAAATATTTGGATCCTGTCTTAAGAGTTTTTATACAAATAAAAAAAGTCTGAAATATTTTTGAATACAGATCCCAATAATTTCAAAAGCAATTTTCATTAGTCGGCTTGGTAAAGAGGAAATGAGAATTTTTATTTTCTTTTAGGAAAGTCTGATTCAGAAAGTATTAAGTTGTCTCGTTGTACAATCTGTTTCTGCAACTTAGATAACCACCATGTAATATGTATAGTTTTCTTTTGTTTTAAAATATTTATTTATTTATGTGAAGGGCAGAGTTATAGAGACAGAGGCGGGGAGAGAGAGAGAGAGAGGTCTTCCGTCTGCTGGTTCACTCCCCAAATAGTCGCAACAACCAGAGCTGGCTGATCCAAAGGCAGGAGCCAGGAGCTTCTTCTGGGTCTCCCACACAGGTTCAGGGTCCCAAACACTTGGGGCCATCTTCTACTGCTTTCCCAGGCCATAGCAGAGCTGAATCATAAGTAGAGCAGCAAGGACTCGAACTAGTGCCCACATGGAATGTCAGCACTGCAGGCAGTGACTTTACCTGCTACGCCACAGCGCCTGCCCCAGTACATATGGTTTTCAATTCAAGACTGAAGTCACCAGAGCACCACTCAAGTAGTCCCCTCAAATTCAAGGTCGGGGCTAATCCTCCGCCTTGTGGCACCGGCACACCGGGTTCTAGTCCCGGTCGGGGCGCCGGATTCTGTCCCGGTTGCCCCTCTTCCAGGCCAGCTCTCTGCTGTGGCCAGGGAGTACAGTGAAGGATGGCCCAAGTGCTTGGGCCCTGCACCCCATGGGAGACCAGGAGAAGCACCTGGCTCCTGCCATCAGATCAGCGCGGTGCGCCAGCCGCAGCGCGCTGGCTGCGGCGGCCATTGGAGGGTGAACCAATGGCAAAGGAAGACCTTTCTCTCTGTCTCTCTCTCTCACTGTCCACTCTGCCTGTCAAAAAATAAAAAAATAAATAAATAAATAAATAAAAAAAACAAATTCAAGGTCAGCAGAACTGATGCTCAAGCCTACAGAGACACAATCGGTCTCCACCATGGTCGACAGCACTCTGCCACTTCCTCCTTGTTCCTTTAATGTCACACTTGTTGCATCATAATGAAGGGCAAACTTCAGCTTCTTTATCTGCATCATAGGGCATTTGGACTAACTCCTTTCCAAAACTCCTGTAAGATAGACATTTGTGCTGCAACATATAATTTCGGAATTTTTCACAGACACACATGCCTAGGAGTTGTCAGCAAAACTCTAGAACAGAAAGTCAGAGTATATGAAATCATGTGACTTTTAATCTTTCGGATTTTTAATGTGCAGAATAACAACAATAGTGCATAATAGCTGTCTCACTTCTTGTTCTCCTATACAGATAGGAGACTCTGCACTTTCAGATTTCCAAAGCATCTTTAAGATTTATTCTTCCTCTCTTTTATCCTTGCATTTCTACCTCTTTTATTCTTCTATGTTTTATGCTTTTTAATCCTATTTCTTTTTCTTTTCATTCTTTCTTTTCTTGTTTGTTCTCCTTGCTTGATATATTTTTTTTCTTTTTTCTGGCTCTTCCTTCTTGAGGTTTTAGAAAACCAGCTATCCCTTGGATATAACAAACACCATGAAAATACTAGCATTCTTGGATTTTAAAAAGGACACTATTTTCAGGGCACAGCCTTATAACTCTTTACCTGCTTAGCGAAGCATAGCATCCCCTGCCCAATTTATTACGGCACCATCCTATGTGGGTCCCTGGTGTACTCTGCTGTGTTTCCCCCCGCAACTCCTCCCAGAAATAGAGCTGGCATTGTCATAATCATCCCATGCTACCGAAGGCCTGATATTTATACTACAAGCTATGACTTGGAGAAAAAGCTTCCTGGATTTTTCAATTATTTTGCTTTATTTATGTGGTCAAATCCATACAGCATGTGGAAAGTCACAAGGATAGTCCTGGATTTGGGAAGCAGATCATGGTGCATCTTTCTCTGTTCTGATGCACCAGAAGAATTGTTAGCCCATGAGGATGCATTTAATTTTCTAGACGATCCACTGGTTTAGAATGTCAGGCAGGTGGACAGGGCTGAGGGAAAGGGCTAAATGGCTTCTGGGTGCCTTTGGGGAAAATAAATGAAGCTAAAATATTTTTAAAAACACAAAAATTATGCTGTCTGCTCAAAAAATGTAACAGCCAGTTCTATCAGGCTAACGAAATAGGCCATCCACAGACAAAAAGAGAAAGGCAACCAGCAAATCACCAGTTTGCTGAACTTACTATCTTAGCTCCATAGTAAATGCAGGGTAGCAAGACCTAGGTTTGTTTTCATCAGGAAAAGGTAGCAAGAATGATTGAAACTCAGGAAAAAAGTTGTAGTCTTCTAGAATAGTCTGGAATTCACACCTGCATGTTCCTCTTTTCCTTATACAAGCCTCATCTGCAGAGGGATTTTCGAGCTAGAAATTCTTAGAAAAATTTCTTAGCAATATACTTGGTAGAAGCTGTGGCACAGAAATGAACAAATGCGTGTGTGTGTGTGAGAGAGAGAAAGAGACAGAAATAGTGAACATTTAATTAAAAATATATTCTTGCCATTTTTCTTTTAAAGAACACATTTTTGCCTTTTGTCCTGCCAGGAAAATGTTCTGGTGCCTAGATGCGCGTCGGTTTCTTTTGTTCTCAGATATGGCGCTGGGCACGGGCTCACTGTGATCTGTGTCTGAAGACTAGTGCCATGACCACGTGCAGAAAGAAAAGGCGTCTCTGAAATAACAAGAGCTGCTTCAGAGAACTGAGAGTGATCCTCGTCAAATAGGGCCCGAAACCAGCGGAAAAATCTTCCAGGTGGCATCGGCTGCCTGATGGCAAAACCCCTTCGTGATTCAGGCTCCATGGAATGCAGGTTTCAGGGTATTTTTTTTCTTTTAGCAGTGGACCTCTGTGGCTTGTTTCGTGCCAAACAACCGTGGCAGCAATGTAGTTGTCATTCAGAGGCTAAAGCTTTACTTTATGGCTCCAAAAAAGCCAATGTTGCCTGCATTATTATCAGCTGAGATCAGCTGCTGTTGAAGGCTATGACCAATGATGAAATGGGTTTTCAATCTTTTCTGGCCTATAGTACATTGGTCACCTTGTGCCTTTTCTCTAGAGATGTTCTACAGAATGTTTCTAGAATGCGCTTCCTGCTGGTAGGCATTTTATGCTTATGAATTTAGCATTATTTTTTAACCATCTCCTTTCGTTCTCCAGAGGAGGCCAGGATCCTGGGTCCTCCAAATTTACAGCTTCATTGTGGTGATGAGGATGAGGGTGGGAGGGGACATTCCCTCTAGGGGAGTACGATGTTCACATTCCATCTTGAATGGAGAGCAGTTGCCTGGGAAACAAAACCTGGTGGGGGAAAAATCTCATTTGTGCATGCATCTTCAAATCTTCAAATAGCAGGACATGCTCCTGTTTTAGAGGAAGTACCAGAGGTCTAAGATTGCACCAAGTCAAGGTTTGTGATCTCCCAACTCATCTCAGGATCCTATAGATATTTCTATCACCTGGCTAATCAAATAGAACATACATATGTTACAGATAGAAACCAACCAAAAAGGTTGAACTGTCTCTCTCTGGTCATGTGAGTTAAGAGGCTGCAGGGAGCAGTAGCAAGAACTCTGCAAAGCAAACAGAAGGCTGCGTGTTGTGAGACTACCTCTAACTGCTACCTTATCTCCATTTACAATGTCAGGTTGGGTCGTGTTTTCACAGATAAACCTGACCTGGCCCAGCTTCACTGGTAATAGACAGGGCTGGTGTGGTCCTCAACATTACCTTCCTCCACTCTTTACCCTAGATCTAATGATGACCTGACCTTGTGAGAGTGGATACTAGACTGCTGGTCACTGTTTTGCTACAAACACTTATTGCAAAATGATTTTTGTCACCCACATAGAAGAGAAAGAAGATTTTCCCCTACCCTCTCAAGTTCTCTAACTGGGGCCTGTGAATTAAACTCACAAAGGAGATTAACAGGAGAAAAGGTTTGTTTCAAATGCACCTGGGAGCCCTTCAGAAAAAAAGAGAAAATCCAAAGAAGGGGATATGCTTTAGAACTTAGGTATAATTGTTTTATTCTTTTTATTATTTAATAAATGTGAATTTACAAAGTGCAACTTTTGTATTGTTGTGGCTTCCCCCCCACTTCCCTCCCTCCCGCAGCCCTCCCCTCTCCCACTCCCTCTCCCATCCCGCCCTTCATCGAGTTTCATTTTCAATTACCTTCATATACAGAAGATCAACTTAGTATACACTAAGCAAGGATTTCAACAGGCTGCACTCGCATAACCGCACAAGGTATAGGGTATTGTTCAACTAGTAGTGTTGTTTTTAAGTTTCATAGTAGACCACATTAAGGACAGAGAAGGGGCTTCCATAGCCTAGACAGCTCATGGCAAGAGCCTCGGGTGATTGCTGACGCCATAAATAAGAGTGCCAATTCTTAAATCTTCAATGGGAGTCACTGGGTACAGGCTCCCCACGTAGGATCTCTGTCCTTAGGTATAATTTGTTAAAAACACATTTTTTAAAAGATTTATTTTATTTATTTGAAAGACAGAGTTACAGAGAGAGGTAGAGACAGAGAGAGAGGTCTTTCATACACTGGTTCACTCCCCAGATGGCCGTAACAGCTGGAGCTGTGTAGATCCAAAGCCAGGAGCCAGAAGCTTCTTCCAGGTCTTCCACATGGGTTCAGGGGCCCTAGGACTTGGGCCACCTTTTACTGCCCTCCCAGGCCACAGCAGAGAGCTGGATTGGAAGAGGTGCAGCAGGGACTACTAGAACCAGTGCCCATATGGGATGCCGGTGGTTCAGGCCAGGGCTTTAACCCTCTGTGCCACAGTGTGGGCCTCTTAAAAACACATTTAAAATTGTTTTTTTGCATCAACACGTAACACTTGCATAGTTCATGATAATGTATTATTTATCATTTTAATAAGGGCTAATATATTGTGGAGAAGTGATAAGACAAACAAAAAATGGAACAAATGGATGACAAAAAGTTATTTAATGAGGTTTTTATTATGCAAGTTTTTTTTTAAACTTTTATTTAATGAATATAAATTTCCAAAGTACAGCTTATGGATTACAATGGCTTACCCCCCATAACGTCCCTCCCACCCACAACCCTCCCCTTTCCCACTCCCTCTCTCCTTCCATTCACATCAAGATTCATTTTCGATTCTCTTTATATACAGATCAGTTTAGCATACATTAAGTAAAGATTTCAACAGTTTGCTCCCACACAGAAACATAAAGTGAAAAATACTGTTTGAGTACTATTTATAGCATTAAATCTCAATGTACAGCACACTAAGGACAGAGATCCTACATGAGGAGTAAGTGCACAGTGACTTCTGTTGTTGACTTAACAAATTGACACTCTTGTTTATGGCATCAGTAATCACCCTAGGCTCTTGTCATGAGCTGCCAAGGCTATGGAAGCCCCCTGAGTTCACCGACTCTGATCATATTTAGACAAGGCCATGGTCAAAGTGGAAGTTCTCTCCTCCCTTCAGAGAAAGGTACCTCCTTCTTTGATGACCCGTTCTTTCCACTGGGATCTCACTAGCGGAGATCTTTCATTTAGATTTTTTTTTTCCCCAGAGTGTGTCTTGGCTTTCCGTGCCAGTGTTAAGAGTTAGTTCCTGTGATTAGGAGTTGATCTCATTTTCCTGGAAAGAGTGTAGGAGTCACTTTTGTAGTTAGAAATATATGTCCATGGCCGGCGCCGCAGCTCACTAGGCTAATCCTCTGCCTTGCGGCGCCGGCACACCGGGTTCTAGTCCCAGTTGGGGCGCCGGATTCTGTCCCGGTTGCCCCTCTTCCAGGCCAGCTCTCTGTTGTGGCCAGGGAGTGCAGTGGAGGATGGCACAAGTGCTTGGGCCCTGCACCCCATGGGAGACCAGGATAAGTACCTGGCTCCTGCCATCAGATCAGCACGGGGCACCGGCCGCGGTGGCCATTGGAGGGTGAACCAACGACAAAAGAAGACCTTTCTCTCTGTCTCTGTCTCTGTCTCTCACTGTCCACACTGCCTGTCAAAAAAATAAAAAATAAATAAAAATAAATAAATAAAAAAATAAGAAATATATGTCCTACTTTATTAGGAAGAAAAGGGTGGGCCGAGAATTGCTGTTGTGTCTGCTTTCAGTTGTCTTCAGCTCAAAAGAATCCTACGCCACAGAGGCACATTTAGGGGTGGCATATTCTGATTCCCTGCATTAACATGGTGCTGTTGGGTTTTTTTTCTGGCCATGTTGTTATAAGGCATCTTATTGGCCTATTAATGATTAGTTGAGAGCACTAATTACAAAAGCAGATTGCTTTGCATTCAAAGTATCAAAGAAACTCTCCAGCTTTTCAGAGATTATACCACCTCAGTAGTGTGTATTTACCAGGAATGTTCTTTCCCTCAGAAAAATATTCAGTAGAGATGTTGATTGTGAAGTAATTGACATAATGAGTGTGTGTCTATGTGTGTGCCAATGTTTGGAATGGAAAGTTTGCTTTCCTTCTAAAGGGTGGTTTTACGAGTTTCACTCCTGAAAAGCATAACTCGGGAAAAGAAAACCTCACTCAGTCTGCAGGAGCAGGGAGGACAATTACTCTGGCTGAACTGTCACCACGCAGCAATTTATTTTAGCTGCATAAACCAAAGGTATTCTCCTCTGGATGGCCTCCTTATTTAATGCCTTATTAAATAATTGCATTTTTGTGAACAATGTGTCTTTTTTCCCTTTACGTTGGAAGACTCTTAAGAACCTAACAGGAGAGATCTAAATTATCAGCTCAGGCACAGAGCTTCTTCAAGAGCTTTCAAATGAACCCTACTTCCTCTACCCGGCATTCCTTTGCTTCTTATCTCCAAATGTCCAAGTCCACTTCCCACCTGAGACCCGTTTCCCAGTGCTCTCTTGCCCATTGCCTTTCTGATGCTTCTCGTTCCTCTTTGAACTGCCGAAGAAATATTTTTTCTTTGTCTTTCTTACAAAACATATCACTTTCTACCATGTATGCTGTTACTTACACTTTCCGTTAAAACAAAAGCTTCTGAGGACGCCACCACAGAGACCAGCACAGTGCCTTGTCCACAGTGGTCCTCAGAAACCACTGACTGAAGAAATGAGAAGTGGCGAGGGGCTTGACATGGATAGATTAGCTACGCTGCTGATTTTGTTTGCAAGACTATTTATTGACTATGTTGAAAATTTCATTTTATTTGAAAGGCAGAGACAGAGATGAACAGATAGGCAGATGTCTTCCATCCACCAGCTTACTCCAGGGTTGGACCAGGCCAAAGCCAGGAGCTTAGAACTCCATTCAGGTCTCCCACGTGACTGACAGGGACCCAAGCACACGCACTATCAGCTGCTAGCCCACAGGACTCACATTAATAGAAAACTGGATTCAAATCAGGTACTCTGATATGGGATCTGGATGTCTCCAGAGGCAATTGAAGGACTGGGTCAAATGCCCATTCCTATTCACTTATTTTTAATTGGTAGATGATCAAGGAACACGACGTAATGCTATTAATAACCCAAGTTACAGAAACAGCAGAACAGTGTATCTTAGATGACATGACAAATAGCAAAGCCAAACGTTTAATTCTGTCCAATATGACATCTAAGTAGTTCAGAGAACATTCTGTATTTAGACATTATTTATTTATTGTTATTTTTTTATTAATGTGTGCATCAGTGTGGAAAAGATGTTGACTCTTTGCTTGTTTGTCATGTATGGATACGTTGAGGGGTGAGGCATTACTGTGAATGGAATGGTGTCACCTCTTCCTGCAAGCTCAGAAGAGAAAGCCCTAAGCTCCAATGTGTGTGTATTTGGACCTACAGTCTTTCGAAGGTAACTAACACTAAATGAGGTCAGAAGGGTGGGGCTTCCCTAATTTGGTAGGACTGTATCCTCATAAGGAAAACTCTCCCGTGTGAGGACCCAGCAAGATAATGGCCTTCTGGGAGTCAGGAAAAGAGCCTTCATTGGGAACTGAATCAGCCAGCAACTTGATCTTGGACATCCAGCCTTCAAAAAGTGAGAAAATTTAGGTCTGTTGTGGAAGTCACCCACTGAGTGGTGTGTTATTGTAGCAGTCCAAGCTAAGACAGGAATAACCATCCTAGTACTTAATAGAGAAATTTTTTTCCCAGGATTGCCTGCATTCCATTGAAAAATAGCTTCGGCTTACAAACACCAATGGTTTAATCAGGAATTTCTTCAAATGCTGCTTTTCTACAGAGTTCCAGAAGGAAGAGGGCTACATAGATAGACAACTTATCTTCTGGGCATCTTCATGAATAAATTTCTTATGTCTCGAAAATGCAAGTGCAAGGAACCATTGCTGACAAATAGGAAATAAAGACTTCATACATACAACTTCGAATGGAAAGGGTACATTTCATAATCATTTTCTAAATGCTAGGAGAAACACTTGTGGACTGCTATGTAGGAAAGGTTGACAAATACAACCTCAGATAATAAAGAAGCCCTCAGGGTGATCTAACATGAAATCTATTAAGAGTGATAAAACTGCTAAGAACAATAACAAGAAAAAATGTGTAGGGCATGCAACATAGAAAGAAATCCATAGAATCCATAGAATTCTATAGAAAGATTTTTACTCTCTATTTTAACAGGATGACAATTCACTTTGTATGAGAACAAAGTTTCATTGTTCCTGTCAGTCAAAGTAACCAAAATATTGACCTTTATCAGCTCCTGACAGGTTAGGAATGCTTCTTCTCATGAAGATTCTGGCCCTGAGAAACTGAATCTAGCAAATCTGCATGCATGTCAATCCTGATGCTGCCCATGTTGGAGAGCTCAATAATTAAAGAGGGTATGCTCTTAAGCCCAGTGCCCTGTTACAGGACAGAAGTAGTCAATACAATGCTCTCTTTTTACCAGTGTCAAATAGTTGGGTTGCCAGTTCTACCCCTATGCATGTAGGGTTCTGATTACCAAGATCTTAATATTCTTAGTTGTTGCCATGTACAATAAAGGGATCTTTATGATGAGTTCTATAATTCTTTTTTAAAAGATTTATTTATTTGTTTGAAAGGAGAAGAGAGAGACAGAGAGAAACAGAGACAGAGAGACAGAGAGAGACAGAGAGGGAGACAGAGAGAGACAGAGAGAGAGAGAGAGGATCTTCTATCTACTGGTTCACTCCCCAAATGACCACAAAGACCAAGGATGGGCCAGACTGAAGCCAGGAGCTGGGATCCATCTGGGTCTCCCATATAGGTGGCAGGGGCCCAGGCACTTGGACCACCATTCACTGCCTTTCTGGGCACACTTGCAGGGAACTGGATCAGAATCAGAGCAGCTGGGGCTCAAATCAGTGCTCAGATGGGATGCCAGTTTCACAGTTGGCGGCTTAACCTGCTGCACCACAATGCTGGTCCCAAGCATTCTAGGATTCTACAGGGGAGTCCTATCCCCTCAATTCTGAATCTTGTTCTCTCAGATAGGCTTACGTTGGGGCCATGAAGAGCTCAGATACCTGCATAAATCTGCATTATTTACCATGGCAAGTACTAGCCACAGGTGTTGAACCCATGAAATGTGGCTGACCTGTGTCAAGGCGTGCTGTGTCAAATGCACAGCAGATTCTGAAGTCTTAAAATGCAAACATGGAATATAAAAAGCTCAATAATTTTTAGGTTGGCAAAATGTTGAAATGACAAGGCTGTGTATTTATTGGATTAAATTAATATATTATTAAAATTAATTTTACCTATTTCTTTTACAGAATGTGACTTTAATGTATGACTTAATTTAGTGTGGTTACTAGGAAACTTAAGATTATACCACTGACTGGCATTTATACCATGTTTTATATTTCTATTGGACATGCCCAAAACAAGGGCAAAGCCTTATTTTAAAAGAAAGTGTCGCTCCCCGTCTTCGTGGAGGAACGACACAGGACCCTGCGCTGTTCTTTCGTCTGCTCGGCCCTCCCCGGGTTTGCTGCTGGTTCTTCCTGGGTTGGCTGCCGTCCCTTCCACCTCCGTGGAAGGGCAGTTCCCCCTGGCCACATTCCCCACTTCCGCAGGGGAGCGGCACACCGCCGGCCGGCTTTTCTCGGGGGCTGCACAGGTGTTCCTTCAGCTAGATGTTCCCCATAGATGTTCCCCATAGATGTTCCCGGTGCATGCCGTCTCTCTCCTCCTTTATAGTCCTCCTCCGCCAATCCCAACTCGGCTGCCCACACGCCGAGTACGCTGCTCTCCTCCAATCAGGAGCAAGTCCTACAGTTTATTAGCTGAACTGGAGGCAGCTGTGCGGAAGCTGTTTACTTCTCTCCCAGCGCCATATTGTGGGAGAGCAGATGCATAGAATAAGTCTTAATTCCAGTAACTCAGTCCAGTCCGGGCTGCTCCCCCACAGAAAGGCCCATGGCAAAGTGTGAATTCTAGCCCATGACCTTCAGAGCGTAAAGGCTACAACCAAGAGTCTGTGGAAAATTCTACGTTTGTTGGGAATGTGTGAGACCTATAACACTAAAGATAAAATAGTCTCATCTGCTTTTGAGACATACGACTTTTATATTGGTTGCACAGCCTAAAAATGTGAATTCCTTAGAAAATAGTGTATGAAGACATTTGTATTAAAAAAACTGCACTTGTTTTAAAATAATTCCTTTGTTCCTGGAGTCTCTTGGGCTTGTATATTTAACATCCCAAGGAATGAGGCTCAGATATTGTAATGGGTTCATTGGAATAAGCCTACACTTTTGGTGTTAGACACTGTGAAGTTGTTACTGGAGTCCACGGTTACCACCGAGTCACAGCCCCAACAACAAGGAAGAGTTTTCATTACCTCTCTTTCAGTGTAGTTTTCCTCTTAATATAAAAATTCACTGTGAGAACTCAAATACATTGAGTAGGTGATTTTTCCTTCAGCAATCTATAACCTGCCAAGTATTTTCCTACAAATTATGTAATCTGCATCTTGAAGTCCTAAGTTGTAGATAGCGTAGATATTTGTTAGCCCTGTTTTACAGCTGAGGATAATTGAGCCTTGGTGAATTTCCCCCTGATTGAAATACTAGTAAAGGCTGGAGCTAGGGCTTCTGTCTAAGTTCTCCAACTTTAAGTCCTGTTTCTTTTGCTATGTAATGGGGCAGGTTAAGGATGTAGCTGGAGGGGTATTGTGCCAGGGTGTATGTCCCAGCTTCTTCCTACCAGCAATGTGGTGTAAGAGGTCTTGATATTTCTGGACCTCATCTTTCTTAACAGTAAAATATCAATAGCTATTGGGGATTTTGGGAGGCAGATTCACCATGCACTGGGTGCTCTTACCCACCAAAATATTGACCATTACCAATTCCCTATGGATTAGGAAAGCTTGCAAAGGTCAGTATTTGGTTACTTTCTCTGGACTGCAATCACTACCATTTTGTGTGTGTGTGTGTGTTTAGTTTTTTTTTATTTATTTATTTATTTATTTATTTTCAGGGCGTGTAGTTCCCAGGGCCGTGAACTGTAGACTAGAGAGGACCCTACTGCCCACCCCCAACCCCCGGCGCAGATACTGGGGACGACCTGGGGGTCTCTTTTGCCCAAGCCAGTCTGCACCCTTAGGAGGGGTCTTCTGGGCTTTCAAGAAGCTGCGGAAACAAGCTACAGCAGGGCCCCCGACTTCCCTTCACACTTGCCCCCGGGGACCAGCTGGGAAAGTAGACGGAAGCCAGGGTTTAGAAGCGCCATCGAGGCCGAGCAGGGGCGGCGGTAGACCGGGGCCCTCGGGCTCGGGAGTCCGCATCCCTGGAGCCCGAAACCGCGAAAGGGAGCCACGGCTCACGGCGGCGGCGAAATGTGCGAGACGGCCGGTGCTAGCCCGACCGGGACCGCGCAGCCCCAGGGAGGGGTCGCTGGGCACGGGGTGGGGGTGGGGTGGGGATCTCGGCCAGGCCGGCGGAGGACGCGGGTCTGGGAAGAGTCCGCAGCCTGGCCCCTCCGCCCTGACACCTCGCGGGCCGCACCTCCGCGGCGCGGCTAGGCCCGGGGCTCCAACCTACCGGCGCCGCCGCGGGGACCCAGGACGCGCCTCTGCGCCGCCTCCGCTGCTCCAACATCTGCAATAACTACCATTTGCACAAGTCCAGAGACAGAACACTCACACAAGTTAAGCAAAGCAACTTTATTGCTCACAGATAGGCAGCAAAGGATAGCAGAAGTCTGGGATGCATGGGAAACCAATGCCCTCCAGGCTCTGGAAGCTGTCAGATAACAAGGAGTCTCATCTGCACAAGCCCCATGCCACACTGCCTCCGATGGACCACAAAAGGCACTCAGCTCTATCTTTTGTAACCCTGGGTAACATGATTCCATGGCAGGGGGCTCACAGAACATTCTGTTTTGGATGGATGGAAACGAAGACTGGCCTCCTCTGAACAGTCCCTCCTTATTTCGGTACCTTGCATTCAGCAAACTCTATGGTTATTCCGGGAACTAGAAGTGAAAAGTGAGAGAGGCACAGCACTGTAAGGTCCTCTGGGGACTTTTGCCTTTTGCATGAGAAAACCGTGTAAATCAAGTAACGGAAGAGGACTACTTCAGACATACATGGAAAATGGAGTTAAACGATTATTTTGATATAAAAATTATTGAAATCCATGCCAACAAGGAGTCTTCAAAGAGTTAATAAAATACATCTAATGAAAAACTCATGGATTTCAATTTTTTTGTATTAAAGTAAATATCTCTTGAGACCTTTTACTTATGTATTTATCTGAGAGGCAGAAAGAGACTCAGACAGACAAAGAGAGAATGCCCATCTACTGGTTCACTCCTCCAATGTCTGCAACAGCCAGCATTTAAGGGGTCAGGGCCAGAGCTGGGGGCCAGGAACTCTACCCAGACTTCCCACGTGAGTGTCGGGACCCAAGTACTTGAGGCATTTTCACTGCCCCCCAAGAAGCACATTAGCAGGTCGCTGGGGTTGGGAACAGAGCCCGGGCTTGAACCCAGGCACTCCAACATGGGACGTGCCCATCTTAACCTCTGCATCAAGGGCCTGCTCTCTAAAACTCATCTGTTAATTGCATTTTCCACAAAATTTTTGAAATCCCCTTGTACGAACATACTGTTTGTCAGCTGAGGTGGATTCAGTGAGGGGATCACCAGGAATCACTTTGGTTTTTCATCTGCTGCAACTTCCAGTCCTCATGGGCCATTCTTTGTGTTTATTTTAAAGATTTTTTTATTTATTTGAAAGGCAGAGTTACAGAGAGACAAAGGCAGAGAGAGACAGGTCTTCCATCTGCTGGCTCACTTCCCAGATGACCACAATGGCCAGAGCTGAGCTAATTTGAAGCCAGGAGCTAGGAGTTTCTTCCAGGTCTCCCATGTGGGTGCAGGGGCCCAAGAACTTGGGCCATCTTCCACTGCTTTCCCAAGCCATAGCAGAGTTGGATCAAAAGCGAAGCAGCCAGGTCTCGAACCAGTGCCCATATGGGATGCCAGCAGTGCAGACAGTGGCTTTACCCACTATGCCACAGCACTGTGGGCCATTCTTGTTCTATCCTAACAGACATGTCTTCTAAACTCCTGGTCCATTTTAGTCATGAGTCCTCTAGTTTCAACAATGAAAACATCCAGTAGAACATGATCCCTATTCAAAACTCTTATCCCATTTACAGCTTCCATCTAGCAGTATTAATTAGACCTGAAGCCTAGGGTAGAGAAGGGAACAGTGTCTTTTTGCCTGGTTAGTCTCCTCCCTTCTCTGCTCCCATGCTCATTCCTGGCCCCTTCCAGGTAGGTGGAGGAGGTGGAGGGATTAGGAGATTCAGTGGCTGAAACTGTCTGCATCTAGCCTTGTTGCTCCATGGCTTAGCTTATGTCTAAGGAGGTGCTGACTGGTGAAACTCTGGTGGATTTTATGAGAATGTCCAGGAAGCTGGGACCATCAGACAGCCCTTCCTGCATCTGCAAGGAGCCTCTTCAAAGCTCTCCTCTTTGCCTCAAGCCTCTGAAAGTCCCTCTTCCTTTTCTGCATTACTTTGCCCCCTTAGACAGAGGCCAGTGCGGAGTGACCTACTGGTTCCAGGACAGTCATGCTTCATGGTACCTTTTCGCTGGTCAGGGGCAGGTTTTCTGTCTTGGACATCAACACAGGACTTCATCCTGATGTATTCTGGACTTGCCTCAGGTATTCATAACCTGTGTCTCCCAGACTCCAGAGGTCACAACTAAATGGGTCCCCTTGAGACCCCTCTCAGACGCCGATGGCCGGGAAGTAGCCCTCTAAGCAAATGCCTCCTCGTGTCAACAAGTCTCTCTCAGGACTAGCTCTGCCCTTCTCTTCCATGTCCAGTCTGCCTCCTCTTACTATTGGAGACAGCAGATCAGCCAACCATTACTGAACCTGGTTTCAGATATCATCTTGCAAGGCCTGCATAGATGATCTGCATTTAGGTTAACCTTGGGACAGAGAGTGCATAGCACAATTCCCCGCCCTCAGGCATTTGAGGCCTATGGCAGAACTGAGATAGAGTGTCCCTTTGTACATATCCTGAACCACTTGGTAAGTGCTCAGTTAATATTTTCTATTATTATTTCCCAGAGCTTCAGACAAGCTGTCTAAATTTTGGGGTCTTGGCTAAATGTCCATGGGGGAAACTCCTGCCCCAGTGCAGATGGGGCAGTGACTAACCACCCCCAGCTGTCAGCCATCTTTGTAGTGGACTATCTCTATTCTAAACTGAAATAAGCAATATACTTTATTTTAAAGCATTTTTAAGTAATTTGGGATGAAAGCTGGAGCCTAGAATATTTATCCTGATCTGAAATGCATGAAAACAACACTGAGGAAATACTTTTTGGTGTGGATGGGGAGGAATTCTTAATGAAGCAATGATTTGCATCTGATTTCTATTTGTTTTTACCAGGTTCATTTAATTTGGTAGATCATCTAAGCCTCAGTATAATATCAGGGAAATCTAATAAAGATGTGTAATGCTGAGTGAGTGAAATGAATACTGAAATGGAGCCGCTGTGGTGTGAGAGGATTTGGAGCTTGTCTTGGTCTGTTTGGGCATCTGGAAGAAGACACAGTCAGCTCTCACTTTCCCCAGGCTCCACAGCCATGGATTCAGCCAACTTCGAGATCAGAAATATCCAGAAAAGCAAAGTTGCATTGAGAGGCTTATGATGGATGCCTCAATACTGAACAAGCAGAGTGATATAGTGTAACAACTATACCTAGCATTTATATTGCAGTAGGTGTCAGAAAAATACTGCAGTGATCACTTAAAGTATATGGGAATGTTGCATGTGTCATATGTAAATACTATGCCACTAGGGACGTGAGCATTCATGAATTTTGTTATCCATGGGGATTCTGGAACCAGTCCTCCATGGATATGAGGTACCACTGTACACAGACCAGGCAGCTTGAGCAGCAGAAATGTATTATTCATAGTTTTAGAGATTGGAAGCCCAGGAGCTGGGTGCCAGCAGGGTTGGTTTCTGGTGAGGTCTTTCTCTTTGCTTGCAGGTGGCCACTTTATCACCAATAGAGAGAAAGAGAAAGAACCAGAGGAGAGAAGCTCAACCTCTGTTATCTTTTCCTCTCCTTAATAGACCACCAGTCTTACTGGATTAAAACCCCAACATCACACTTACATTTAACATTCATTGACCTCCTTACAGGCCTTGTCTTCAAGTACAGTCATGTTTGGGTTAGGGTTCCACACATGAGTTTGGAGCACACAATTCAGCCCATATAGAGCTGTTCACAATCATTCCACTTCTGCTGGGCATTTGTAAGATTGCACACACTTGCTCCCTCTGAGTTTCGATGTGGCTGTGAGGCTTGCTTAGCTCCATGAATGGCTTCAGGAAGTGATATGCAACCTCTAGGAAGAAGCTCTAGGATTCAGATCTTGAATTTCACATTCTCTTCCTCTTCAAACAGCAGTTCTGGAGGTACACATAAATAAGATGGAGGGCTTAGTGGAGTCTGAGGAGCATAGCAACCCCAGTGGGTGATGTTGTCCACATAATGTGAATGGGAATATTTTAAAAAATTATACACACCCACATACACACACACCCCCATACACACACACACACACACACTTTTAAATATGTTTACTAGGGGCTGGCAATGTGGCGTAGTGGGTAAAGCCTCCAATGCCAGCCTCCCATAAGGGCACCGGTTTGAGTCCCGGCTGCTCCACTTCCCATCCAGCTCTCTGCTATGGCCTAGGAAAGAAGTAGAAGGTGGCCCAAGTCCCTGGGCCCCTGCACCCATGTGGGAGACCTGGAAGAAGCTCCTGGCTCCTGGTTTCAGATCGGCCCAGCTCCGGCCGTTGTGGCCATCTCAGGAGTGAACCAGTGGATGGAAGGCCTCTTTCTCTCTCTCTCTTCCTCTGCTTCTCTGTAACTCTGCCTTTCAAATAAATAAATAAAAATATTTTTAAAAATGTGTTTACTAGACCTGAAGTTACTTATGGCTTGTGCACCATCTAGCCCCTCCTGACATACACAGTCATGGATTCATTTGCTATGACTCTTGAGATTTATGAAACCCAACATGTACCTATTTTATAAGATTTATTTTTTATTTCTTTGAAAGGCAGAGTTACAGAGAGAGAAGAGACAGAGCATGAGCAACGTCGTCCATCCACTGCTTTACTCCCTAAATACCTGCAACAGCTGGGCTGGGCCAAGTCAAAGCCTGGAGCCTGGAGCTTTCATCGGTCTCCTTTGTGAGTGTAGGGCCCAAGGACCTGGGCCTCCTGACTTCCCAGGTGCAGGAGTAGGGAGCTGGATTGGAAGCGGAACAGCTGGGTCTCGAAGTGCCACCTGTAAGGGATGCTAACATCACAGGTGGAGGCTTAACCTGCTATGCCACAACCCTGGCCTCAATGTGTACCTTTCACAACAACCAGGGCTGGGCTAGGCTGAATCCTGAATCCTGAAGTTAAATCCAGTTCTCCCACACGGGTAGCAGGGAACCAAGTACTTGAGCTATTACCTGCTCCCTATCAGAGTGTCCCTTAGGAAGTTCAATTGGAAACAGAGGAAGGACCTAAACCCAAGCGCTCTGGTCTGGACTCATCTCAAAGAGTGTCTTTTTTTTTTTTTTTTTTTTTTTGACAGGCAGAGTTAGACAGTGAGAGAGAGAAACAGAGAGAAAGGTCTTCCTTCCATTGGTTTGCCCCCCAAATGGCTTCTACAGCCGGCACGCTGTGCTGATCCGAAGCCAGGAGCCAGGTGCTTCCTCCTGGTCTCCCATGCAGGTGGAAGGCCCAAGGACCTGGGCCATCCTCCACTGCACTCCTGGCCACAGCAGAGAGCTGGACTGGAAGAGGAGCAACCAGGACAGAACCAGAGCCCCAACCAGGACTAGAACCTGGAGTATCAGCATGGCAGGAGGAGAATTACCTAGTGAGCCGCGGTGCCAGCCTCAAACAGTGTCTTAACCATTGCACCAAATGATAGGCCTCAGCGTGCACCTTTATATTTGCCCTTCTAAGATACCTACTCTTGCAATTAAATTTTCTCCTCATTCCTTTTCTGATGGTGGGTCTGTTTATGTCTACAATACAAGGCATCTGACTTGGTGATTCTTTAAGATCAGTTTTTCTTCCAAGCTGCTGATTAACCTTTCCAAATGGTTGGCTGCACTCTTCCCATGAAGAAGTTACCAGTGCCTTAAATTCAATGTGACCAAGAACAGACTTATTTTTCCATCAATTCCAGTACTCATTGTTTTCCCAATAATCCCAGCTGCAAACCTCAGAGACATTCAAAGTGTGCACTGGAACTGTGATGGAGGTAATATACCCTTTAATCTTTCTATTTTTATAAAACTTTGGATTTTTGCAGGTTATTATTTACAATGATGTAAATAATGTTGTCCCTCCTATGGGAACCTCAGGGACATTTGGAGTCTACCTTTTCCCTTGCCAAGAAGGTTAGACGGGCATACTGTTGGGTACCACTGTCACTATCTCTTGCCTACCAACCTCCCAGTATCATTTCATTTTACATACTAGTGGTGGTCCCAGCAATATTGTTCTGCTGAGTCTCAAGTCATGTCACCATCCATTCAGGAACTTCTCAGTGAACCCGTCAGTTAAATAGAAGCCCTTCATATTGGCATCTAAAGGTCTTCCCTGGCATTGTACCAACCTGCCTCCTAGTTTAATTTCTAACCCTCTCACTCTCACACTGGAGAAACACAGAGAAGTTGCACCCCTGTGCTTTTCTTCATTCTATTTTTCCTGCCTCAAATGTTCTTTGCTCTTCTGAGCTTTTTGGACAATATTTTTTACAGTCCATCCTAAACACCCCAACCGCTCTGCATCTCTTCTGAAAGTCTTCAATCATGAAGCCAAGCTTTTTTCTAGCATCTTCCTGCATTTTGTGTTTCTGTTCAAAGAGTGTGTGAGCATTTCTTGTATTATATTTGCTATGATCTGTTCCTTTATTTAAGGCAATTTGTGTCTTGGTTGTTTCATTCACCTTCATACTTTATGTGGTGACCTTGGTAGCTAACTTGCAGGTACTAAACACAAATTTGTACTGAATAAGAAGTATTAGCTGGGGTCAGTGCTGTGGTGCAGTGGGTTAAAGACCCAGCCTACAGTGCCTGCATCCCTTATGTATGCTGGTTCGAGTCCTGGATGCTCCACTTTCAATCCAGCTCCCTGCTTATGGCCTAGTACAGCAGTAGAAGATGGTCCAAGTGCTTGGGAGATCCAGAGGAAGCTCCTGGATCCTGGATCCTGGATCCTGGATCCTGGCTTCGGATTGGCTCAGCTCCAGCCATTGCAGCCATATGGGGAGTGAACCAGCAGATGGAAGACCTTGCTCTTCTCTACTTTCTCTGTAACTCTCTTTCAAATAGGTAAAACACATCATTAAAAAAGTATTAGCCATAAACTTAAATAATATCATAGTTTTAAAACTAGATATGACATTTAGAGATTTATATATTTATTTATGTAAATGTTCATTTTCACACATATATGTATGAATTCTAAGGCACTAAAAAAGTCCATATTTTTCTGGACCATTTGATGAAACATCTGAATTCTACAGAGACAATTTACTGAGCCAGTGCTCACCCTATACTTGTTCAGTAAGTAAGGGGGACAGGCAGTTTTCTCTTTTCCTACCTGTTACTTCTTTTATGAAGTCTTTCTCACCCCAGTCCACACAGATCTCATTCTCCCTTAGCAAATGCAGAGGCTGTGTTTATTTCATGGAGTCTCTACTGCTTTATCTGGTTATCTATGATTCAAATGTTTTTGTGTTTTGATGGACCCACTAGGCCATGACTTGAAAGACAGGATTTTTGAAAATCAGCTTTCAAGAATAATAGGTGAGAAAACTCACTTTGGATAAAGAGTGTTCCAGACTTCACAGTTCTGTACCCTGAAAAGCCAGAAAGAAAAATCAGGTGGATAATTTGGATGCCTGTTGCTATGACAACTAACCTAGTCACTTCCAGAGGGATGTGGTCAATGATGCCAAAGCAGGGCTACCCAGCCACAAGACCCTGAATTATGCTCACAGATGAAACCCACCAAATAAATCTGCATTCGGTAACACAAGAAACAAAAATCAAGCACACCAGAATGGTTGTCCTATCTGGGGGGAACATTCGTAGAAGATGCCATAAATGAGCCGCTAGTTAAAGCTCCACAACCTGAATAAATTGCCACAGTGTTTTCTCAGAGCACATCCAATCAGGGACCCTCTGGAGGGCTTGGAGGGGTCACAAGCCATGCCCTGCAGCACACTTGGGGGATGAGTTACCGTCACAGAGAGACTGACCACGTCCTCACCATCGTGCAACCCTGGGAACTCAAAGTGGCAGCCAGACTCCTGTGGTGGCTGCAGACAGGTGTGGAATACATGCAAATCTCCATTTTATTCTCAATATATGATAAGTTGGAAGCTTTGAAATACCTCGATTTGTGATTCTAATTGTACTGTTATCTGAGTTCTTAAAATGATTATTGAAGGATTTGAGATTATGGGTAGGACTCTCTTGAGAATCCATTTGGGATTGAAACTTAATCCTTCCACTGAATCTTGGTACTTCAAGGGTACAAAAAGTCAACATTTTTGTCTTGTGAAGTTAGACAAATTTTTTTCCTACCTAAATAAAGAAAATGCCATCTGCAGAAGGAACAAAAGTCAAATATCTGATTTATAAGCAAAGGACTTTCATTTTATTTTGAAAACAACACCAAGTTTGAAATAGAGGTGGAAAAATATTATCAAAAATGGTTTCAGGGCAGCTGTGTGTATGTGTGTGAATGTTTACACACACACACGTGTGTGTGTGTGTGTGTAGCCGGGAAAATGGCAGATTAGGAATCCCATGGCAGGCCCAGAGTACAAGGATGTTAGAATGGTTCTTTTCTGTTTTTTTTTTTTTTTTTTCCTGAGGTGCTAAATTTTAGTACAGCACTACTTGTTTCTTAATTAATGATTAAGTCAATTCAATTCATGATTTAACTTAATTAAACAACTAATGAATTTGTGTATGCAGGAATCATTAATGTGGTGTCAGAGGCAGGCCTCTGGGGCATGGTTATCTCCACTTGTCACAGCTCAGTAAACAGTATCTAGAGTGATACATGCAGGTCCCTGGCTTTATATACCACACCCCTGCTACATAGTTCATGTACTTTATTTTGGGTTAGGTAAATACATCGATCACCTTTTATGTATGAAGATGACATTGCTGGTATCTTTCTTTTTCTAAGATGTATTCCCAACAATGGCAACTAGGTCTGTTAATTGATTTTTAAAAATGATTTATTTATTTGAAAGTGGAGGGGAGAGAGAGAGAGAGAGAGAGAGAGAGATGGTTCTTCCATCTTCTGGTTCACTTTCCAAATGACCATATTGACTGAGGCTTGGCCAGATAAAATCCAAAGACCCAGAACACCATCTGGGTCTCCCACACGTGTTGCAGGAGTCCAAGTAGTTGGACCATCTTGCATTTCCTCCATTTTTTTTTTTAATGTGACAGGCAGAGTTAGACAGTGAGAGAGAGAGACAGAGAGAAAGGTCTTCCTTCCATTGGTTTGCCCCCCAAATGGCTGCTACAGCCGGCACGCTGTGCCGATCCGAAGCCAGGAGCCAGGTGCTTGCTCCTGGTCTCCCATGCAGGTGCAAGGCCCAAGGACCTGGGCCATCCTCCACTGCCCTCCCGGGCCACAGCAGAGAGCTGGACTGGAAGAGGAGCAACCTGGACCAGAACCCGGCACCTTTATGGCATGCCGGTGCTGCAGGCAGAGGATTAACCAAGTAAGCCACGGCGCTGGCCCCGCATTTCCTCCATTTCTTATCCAGGTGCATTAGCAGGGAGCTGGGTCAGAGGCAGATTTGAACAGCATTCCTATACGGGATGCTGGCATCACAGGCAGCAGCTTAATCCACTACACTATAATGCCAGCTCTTATTAGTTGATTTTTTAAAAGCTACTTAGGCCCATTTTAGAAAGGCTCATAGACAATTCCCTGTAGAAGAACAAATATAATCTTAGGTTTTAAGATACTTGCATTATATTTAGGAAGTACAATCACATGTCAAATAGCTGACTTAAAGCATTTTGTAATACAGAAATTTTGAAAAGAAAGATGATTTTCATTATGCTCAAGTGTAGTCTCCTACTTTGGGGTAACGGAATGCCTTTCTCTCACCTTGGTGGAGATGCCATTTTGAAATAAATGGAAGAGAAGGGGAAAGGCAATAGACACCCATGGAACCTTCAGAGATCTCTGGTAGTTTAGATACATCCACATATGTGAAGTGTTTTCAAGAAGAAAACCAGGGCTGAGTGAGATAAAGTAACTTGCCAAGGTCGCTCAGCGGCCGTGCAGAGCAGCCACAATTGCACCCCACTTCTGCCTCAGTCTGTGCCGCATCATCCTTTTAAACGGTGCCTGGCACACATCTGAGTGATCCTGGTAGGTTCTCAGGTACTTGACAACAGTTCGTTTTCTAGGGTCGGCAGACAATTTCCCTTTGAAATCTCACTGACACTCTTAATTTACTTAGCAAACCATTTTATCCTTGAGTAGTACCAAGGAAATCTCTAGTGATCACTGACTTCAAATTAGTGAAGTCTCGTATACTGAGGTTACAATGCAGATCCAGCTGAAGGATATAGAGGCTTATAATTGGGTTATTCTTGTAGTGCAGGCCCAGACTTGGAATAAAACTTGGAGGGGGAAAAGCAGAGCAATTGACGATACTTACATGGGTAAAGAAAAGCTGTAAGTTTCACACTTGCCTTTTCAACTGGGTGCTTTTGCTTACTGTCTGCATACCTCAATTTAGGAGACTGAGTTGCCTCGACTGATTACTTGTTTTATTCTGTGTAGACATGCTATAGATCTTCTGGTTTTGATCTGGGAACATCGTTTTATGTTGACTCTATCCCTTCTGTACAAATGTGCTGGTTCAAAGGAAGTAGATGCATTAAAGTAAGCCAGGGAGGTTGTTTCAGCAAACTCCTGGTCTGTATTTATCAGTTACTTGTGAACTTTTTAAAAGTGTGCCCTTTTTTTTGAACTCATGGCAAAAGCAATGTAAAATATGACATTAATCAACAGCTGCTGAAACCACAAGACACAAAATCTAAGCATGTTGTAGAGGTCCTTGTAAGGTAGATAAATAGCAAAGAATTCACTGGGTCATGTATTCAAAGCTCACAGGCCGGCACCGTGGCTGAATAGGCTAATCCTCTGCCTGCAGCGCCAGCACACCGGGTTCTAGTCCCGGTCGGGGCACCAGATTCTGTCCCGGTTGCCCCTCTTCCAGGCCAGCTCTCTGCTGTGGCCAGGGAGTGCAGTGGAGGATGGCCCAAGTTCTTGGGCCCTGTACCCACATAGGAGACCAGGAGAGGCACCTGGCTCCTGCCTTCAGATCAGTGCGGTGCGCCGGCTGCAGCGCACAGGCCGCAGTGGCCATTGGAGGGTGAACCAATGGTTAAAGGAAGATCTTTCCCTCTGTCTCTCTCTCTCTCACTGTCCACTCTGCCTGTCAAAAATAAAAAAAAAAGCTCACAAACACCGGTGTCCGATAGCTCATTGTAGCTTTACGGGCCTCCCCTTAATAGACTGGACAATCCTCCAGAGGGTAGGCCCTTGGGCTTGAGCTTCCAGAAGGTGATATCTTGGGGACGGACTAAATCTTACCATGAAAAGATAGGGCCAAGGTTAGAATGGAAACAGAGCTCAGCCACTGTCCTCTTTCTCTCCCTGACCTCCAAACTCCCTGGTCATGAGAAAAGGCAAATATCAGGTTTCCTGAAATAGCCCAATTCTAAGCCAAGATAGGAAGGATATATTAAAGGCCATTGACTTGTTCTTCTTGGGAACTGTTTTGCTTGCAACTAAATGCACAGTCTTTATGCTTTGTAAATTCTTTATGTTTGGACAATATTTTTAAAGAAGTATTTCTCTCGGATTTTAAGATCCCTTTATTATCAATTGATTTGTTTTAATTTCATGTACACTTGGACTCCAACATCTGATCCTATTTCTCTCTCTTTTTTTTTTTTTTTTTTTTTGCTTTGTTTCTTAAAGGACTTGGAGGAAAATTTTTGTCCAAAGCTTAGCAGCCCTGTGAGATTTCATGATATACAAACTTCATACAAACTTCCACCTTGTAGTAACCTATTTTCATATTCTGTTTTCTCTTTCATGTAAATTCCAGTCCCTCTTTCTTTTTTTTAACTTTATTTGACAGATAGAGGTAGACAGTGAGAGAGAGACAAAGCGAAGGGTCTTTCTTCAGTTGGTTCACCCCCCCGAATGGCCGCACGGCCAGAGCTATGCCGATCCGAAGCCAGCAGCCAGGTGCCTCTTTCTGGTCTCCCATGCTCTTAGACGAATATCTGAGATGACTTTACTTTCAAGGAAGATTTTCCTGACTATCCTAGGCCTTGCCAGTCCTGTGACTGTGTTAGGATTCCCATAGCACCATCAACCAAGGAATGTAAGCAACCACAATGGCCGTTAAGGCTTGGCACTCACCATGAAGGAAAGGTAGTTAGCTCCTTGTCTTTGCTGCAAGATAGGATTTAATCATTATTTACTAATGACACATGGAACTTTAGAGAAGTTAGATAACTCGCCCAAAGCTAACCTTTTAAATTGGTGGAACAGGTTTTCAAATGCAAGTCATGGGAAAAGCTCTATCTTTAGCATTTCTTTTCTACTATTCACCAAAACATCTGACTTATGCTTTTAATACGAACCCTTGTTTCTCAAGCTCCTGTTCTGAATTTTCTGAAATTTCAAGACATATCCACTCTGCATCTAGAGAGCAGTATAATCTATGTGTCTGTTCAGGCTGCACACTGCCCAATTCTGTGTGTCATTCACACAGACTAGTGTGACCCAGTATGAATGGTATCTCTCAAAGTTGTGCACCACACAACTTGCACAACCATTTGTGGGTGCCCTGGTAGCAGTCTCTCACCGAGTTTCCAGTTTCTACTTGGATGGGATACATTTATCTTTCACGGTCTGAGATTTTCCAGATTGTTACATGAGTCTGAAATACCCAACTATGATACTCTTCTTTATAAAACTCAGTGAGATGCAAAAAACTGAGGGAAAAGTTCTAAATATAAATTAGGGCTGTGGTCAGTGTTCCAACAGAGTATGTAACTTGGATGATACTCTTTCTGTTCATTCAGATAAATACCTAGAAGAATGTCCAGCACCTTGTTTGCTAGAGGAATCTTCCAGGATCTAGTGCCCCATTTCCTGGGTCCACGTTATGACTGTCCCTCAGGGAGATGCCGGGGATTGCATGCCATCACAATTTAATCGCCCTAAAGAAAATTCCACACCAGCGAGTGCCTTCTGTAATCATCATCCTGATCTTTTGCCATTTTCCTGAGCACAGATTCAGGGACATTTCCATAGCCTGTCATATTTTCTCTAATGGGAACATAGAAAAGGCCTCGGAGGGCTACATTCAAGAAGAGGCACTTCAGTGATCTTTGCTTAGCAAAGTTTGTGCTGTATTCCCAACATCGCATGCAGGTTGGTCACAAAAGAACCCACCTGTGATTTTGAATTGTCTTCTGAATTTTCCCATGTTTATTAAGCCAAAAGTGCGTACCTATCATTCATACGGTAGGAAAGCATTTTATAATCAACATCAAATCCATCTGCTTTCATGCTGCTTCTCTGCCTATAACACGTTGACAATACAAACCAAAGCCAGACAAGGATAAAGCATACAAGGGCAAGTGGTAATAGAGCAGCAAAATATCGATATATTATATGAAGGCATCAGGTGAGTAGATTTTTAAGTGTCTTATATAATTGGTATGGATCCTATTGAGAGTAGCTATGATAATTTACATGTAGGTGGGAAATTTGGTGATGTTAGCATTTTTTGTCCTTCTGAGTCTACAAGGATATGGAGGAAGGGGACACAGAAAAATAGACTCCCGTTGATTAAAAACCAAGCCTACTTCCAGAGAATGTGGAGGTATCAGCAATACGAGGCAGACACTATTGAGTAATGAAGGTAACAGGAAGTAGGAGTCAGGGTGTGTGACCCAGCATCCTCACTGTAACACTGAGACACCTGCCTCACTTTGTTATTGGAGGGCTGAAATGAGGGAAGTTCATAAAGTCCTCATATGGGTTTTCAGGCAGAGCAACATTCTTCCATAAAATGTGTAACTAAACTACCATGGGCCTTGGAATCTTGATTATGCTATCGTGATAAGGTGCCCCGGGAACCTAAAAATGATCAGAAACAGTTGGTAATAATTAGTGCACACACACACAAATGTTAACTGAAAACTATATTTGTTTCCCTTTGTAATTCACTTGAGTGTAAATGAATATTGCACTGTAGGGGGCTATTATCTATTTCTATTTCTGCTTCATTAAGAAACTGGTTTAAATGATTTTCTAGAAGAAAAGGAAAGAAAAAGGAAAACCCTTGGTAGGCTGTGGCCATGAATATCCTCTCCTCTGGTCTGGTTTTCTCTGTGCTGAGCAAGATGTGTTGGTCCTTTTGCATCTGTCCTATGATTTCACCTCTATACCCAGTGTTGCACGCTCAAAACCAAGTCTCAACTCAACCTGTGCTCAAAACGAACCTCTGATATCAGCTTTTTCAACTGTGTTTTTAAGTAAGTTTGCCTCCTCTGATATGTTCTGCAAAACATCCACTGCCAGTTATTCGTTCTAGGGGAAGTGCATTGTTCTCTGTGTTGCACAGGGCCACGGTTCTGCCTTCTCCTGTACTGCACGGAACATTCTGTGTCCTGCATCTGATTTAGAATAAAAATGGGCAGTGGCCATTCTGTGTGTGTATTTACATGTTGAGGGTTTGCTTGGATTCTCATTTAAGGGAATGAACTGGCCCTACGATTGTTATCACCACAAGACAGGATCAATGATAAACCCAGAAGGGAAGTGACAGGTCCACGTCAGAACTGAGATTCAGCCCTTAGCAACATGAGCACAAATCCTACCATCTTCCTGGTTATCTCTTACTCATTGTACTGCAGCCATGGAGGCAGTCGCACTGTAGAATTTCATGTGGGACCTGCAACTTCCTTAAAAAGGTTTGAATTGAAAACAGACACTGCATTAGGAATGAACACGGGAGCCAAGATTTTCCCATGAAACTCTCAAGAATTTTGCTGATGAAACTCTTGACAAGTCTCACTATCCTGTATACTACAAAAGTACTTAGCATAGAGTGTTACATCCAAAAAAATTATAGTGAATTCTCTTAGTCCTCTCTATCTTTTGGCTAGCAGGGGGTAATGTTACAAATTCTGGGGGGTAGGGGTGGGGTGCATATTCAAGCATCTTGTTGTTGTTGCTGTTTTTTGTGGTTGCTTGTTCTGGGCCTTCGGCTTATTTTCAAGTGTCTGATTAATATTAACCAAAGTAACACTGCTGCTAATGATGAAGATGGCCTTGATAATGACGCTACCAATCTTTTTCATGCAGCTCTCCGAGGGATCAGACTGCCAGAGAAGGTACATGGCCTGACCGCATGGATGAAATGTTTCATGGTTCACGCCACTCCTGATCGCCCCAGCTGCCTGCATCCTCCAACAACCCAGCACAGCAAGGCAACAATGAGACATCTGTTCCTGTGAACCTGTAAATATCAAGGTTGATGCATAACACGAAAGCCTCTGAAGCTTGGTTTCATGCCTGTGTCAGAGGACAGCGTCCAACAGTCAGGTCAGGCGACAAATTCTGTGCAAAAAGAACATGTATTCCTGGGAGAGCAGGGAGAGCATTAGAGCCTATTTTCCCTGGAAAAGCATCCATCATGTTTATGAATTTATTCAGAGAACACGATGTCTTGCTCTGGATGACTTCAACTCAGAATAAGCAAACCAGGGTGAGAATACACAGTGGGTGACACATATATTTCCCAGCTCTCTGTCAAACCCACTTTAACCTTGAGTTTTAAGAAATGGATTAGATAAGAAAATCTGGACCAAGGTTGTTTGATAAACTATGAAGCTGGAGAGTTGTATAGAAATATTTTTTCTTTACTGTAATTCAATCATTTATTCATCTGAGCTCTTTTCACTATCTGAACTTACATTTTTAATCCCTAGTGGTTTACAAGCCTTGTCTGGACTATTGAGGAACAATGTTTTTTTTCTTCTTACTATTTGTTGAACTCTTTACTTCATGTAGGGTTAATGTAATGAGTATAAAGTAAACTGAAAATAGATCTTTGTAAAGATTAAGAGTGGGAGTAGGAGAGGGAGGAGGAAGGAGTGTGGGAGCATGGGCAGGCAGGATGGTAGAGTGGGAAGTATCACTGTGTTCCAAATCTGTATGTATAAAACTTGTATACCTTAAATAAAAATAAAAGAAAATCCCTAGTGGTGCTAAGGGTTCTGTGATAAGCTCTGCATCCAATATTTCCAATGCAGCCAACATGCTTTGCAAAAATAAGATGTGGAGACAATTTGGAGTTTCCAAAAGGCATTTAGGCATGATTCATTTCAACATGATAGAAAGCCAGAGAAAGACTACACTGCACAATAGTCATAATAGTCCCATAATAGTCACTCAACATTTAAATATAATGTAGTAAACATTTTTTCTGAAATATATCCCCGGGAAGCCCATTTTCTAAGAACCAGGTTTGGGGGTTGGCATTGTGGCATAGCGTGTAAAGTCACTGCCTGTGATGCCAGCATCCCATATGGGCTCTAGTTCTTATCCTGGCTGCTCCACTTCCAATACAGTTCCCTGCTAATACTTCTGGGAAAGCAGCGGAGGGCGGCCAAAGTTCTTGGACCCTGCACCCATGTGGAGACCCAGACAAAGCTCTCGGCTCCTGACTTTGGTTTGGCTCAGCCCTAGCCATTGCAGCCATCTGGGGAGTGAATCAGTGGGTGGAAGATGTCGCTCTTTTTTTCTGTCTTCTCTCTCTCTCTCTCTCTCCCCCCTCTCTTTCTTTCTCTGTAATTGCATTTCAAACAAGTAAAATAAATCTTCAGAAAAAAAAAGAACCAGATTTTGAGATCCGCTTCTTGCATTTCTTCTATCTCATCATCTTCATAATCTTGTATTGGGGTGTCTATTTTATTTGGGGGCGTCATAGTGTCTTCCTTGTTCTTGTTACCTCGGCTTTTGCGTTTGTTTGGCATATTGGAGATATTCTTTGGTGTTTTTCTCGTTATACTGTGACTCTAGATTAAGAGGACTGTCTGCTTTTGATGGATCCTTAGAGGCTGTGATGGGTGTGGCCAGAGAGCTCTGGTTCTACAGGGTTAAGGGTGTGCCAAAGGTGATTCACCCTGATTGTTCTCTTGCTCACTCTCCCTCTCACTCTCGCTCTTGCTCTCTCTCTCTCTCTCTCTTTTTTTTTTTTTTTTTTTGACTCAGTTGGGAAGTAATTCCACACAGCTGAGTGGAATTGAGAGTAGTTGATGTATGAAATCTGGCCCCTGTGGGTATTCATTTGCTTACCAGAGTCAGCTTGGCTAATGAGAGACACCTGCTTTACATATGCAAAATGGCGCGCACCACTTTACTTACGTAAAATGGTGCCTGCCCTTTGTCTTGCTCGGCTTTGTAAGGTGAGTGGAGAGAGAGGCTAAATGTCCGTGCCGGTTCCCTTTATTTATTCGATTTTTTTCTCTCCTCCAGCCAGCCTGGTGAACTTTCCCCAATGGGGTTTCAGGCCTCGTTCTCTGCAGGTTTTTTCTGCCTCTCCCCGCCAATGTCTCAGGTTACCGAGAGGTTTTTAGCTCACCTCCCCTTCCAGCGCTGGCGCGCAGACTCAGCGGCTCCGGCTGCTCCGGCTGCTCCGGCGGGTCCAGCGGCCCTGGAAGCTCCCGCAGTTCGGCTTCCACGCGGTGGGCGACCTTGCTCTCCCCATAGGTCCTCCGAGTCACAGCCACTAGATCCGGAAGTTTCCTCTGCAGTTTTTCCCTGATCCTTTTCCTGAGGCTACCGTAACTCCACTTCTATTAAACTATCTTTTCCCGGACTGTCGGTGCGCGCCCTCACTATTCCGCCATCTTGGCTCTGCCAAAGAAGCAGATTTCGGCAGTACAGTATCTTTTCTAAAGATCAGCAAGAAACTGTAGCCCATCATTGATTTCTACAAGTAGGAGGAAAGGAACTGTAATGAACCACATGAAAGTGAAATGCCTACAATGACTGACACTGGGACTGGTGAAAGCTGAAAGTCAGAAGCTCAATCATATCTCCCTTGATGATGGCGGGAACCCCATTACTTGAGTCATCAATGCTGCCTCCCTGGCTCAACATTAGCAAGAAACTAAAAGTCAAGGGCTCGAAATGAGACTCAAACCCAGGTACACTGATACGGGATCAGGCAGTTCGACCACAAGGCTGAACACCTGCCCCCTGTTTGTTCTTATCACTTAGCGTTAGCTAAGATTGGTGGGACAATTTGGATAGTAATAGTTAACAGCAAGAAGATATCTTGTCCCTTAAAATGATAGTGGAATACGTATTTCTAATACTTCACTGGTAAGTATTGTATAAATAATTTTCCTTTTCTTCCTAGAGTTTGATTACTTTCATTGTAAATGGTCCTGAATTTTACCAAATGCTTTTTCAGCATTGATTGAAAGGATCATGTGAATTCTCTTTTAATTTGTTAATTTACATCAATTACATGATTAATGCTGCACAACATTTGCACTCCTAGGATAAATTTAACTTGGTCATGTAGAAAAGACTTGGTAATTTTTTAATATATATTAAGTTTTAATCATTTAATAGTTTATTTAGGATTTTGATATTTACTTTTTTATATGTATTCATATCTAAGACAGTTAAGGCAGTAATAATAAATCAGGGCAAGTGTTGGTAACCACTAAGCAAAAAGGTTAATGAGTCTAAAAGAGAAATGCCCAAAGGTTAAATGAAATTTCCACACTCAGAAGATGTGGACCGGATGCACTGTCGTCTAGAATTACCAGAGGGAACTAGAGCCATGTGGGACGTAAAGCACTGTTCCCCTTCTGACATAAATCTTCACGGAATCCCCTGTGCCAGTGGCTGCAGGTCTACCCCAGAGGAGGTACCACACGAGGGGGGTGAGACACTTTCCTCTGAGACAGGCAAAAAGCGTGTTTCTGCCTGCAGACATAAAAGCAAGATGAGACATTTATAAAAAATATTGCACACACAGACACAGACTAAGTAAATACAGACTAGAGGACTTGGATCTGAACTTGGATTTTCAAGAAGTTCGCCTCCTAGGTTTGTTCCATGATTTCTCAAGCTGGCATTCCATGAACAAGTTTTAGGGGAGTGTGTAATTACATAAATAATATATCAGTTTTGGGTATCTGCATTTGTCTCAGATCAGACTCTGCAGTCTTCATTTTTAGAATGAACTATCACTGATTTGCTGACTGTTAGCCTTTGGGTACATGACTTCAGTTCTCTGAGCTTTCGGCTGCCTTAGCTACGAAGTGTGTACAAGAAACCATAATTACTTCAAAGGCTAAATGTGGACTCAAATTATAGAAAGTCAAATGTAAGCGTGTATATATGTGATTATACTGAAAGAGATGCTCTGGAGATAAAGAGTGGTTTTGAGAATAAATACAGTGGGAAATGACATCTTATTAACCATTTGCCTGAAAAACAGGCTTACAAAAATATTCAGCAGATATTTAGGTAAATGCAGCATCCAACTACAGAAAAGGATATTCCAAAAATCACTGCAACAGAAAGTGTCCAGGGCTGGGCTTGACCGTATCTAATAACCACAATGTTTCTTAAGCTAAAGCAAACTTTTCAGCAAGGCCTCCTGATTCGCTAGGAGCAGAATAAGCTCTTCCTTTAATGAACAGAACACAGTGCAGAGGCTACTGGAAATGTAGTGCAGTCACAAAGAAGATTAAAAAGGGAATTTACACTGGTGATCTCTTTTGCTTTGTTTCCTTCACTTACATTAATTTACTTACTTATTTGAAAGGGGGAGAGAGAGAGAGAGAGAGAGAGAGAGAGAGAGAGAATGAATCTTCTGTCCACTGGTTCACTCCCCAGATGCCTGCAATAGCCAGGGCTCAAGCAGAAACCAGGAGCCAGGCACTGCATCCGCGTCTCCCACGCAGGTTGCAGGTACCCAAGTAGTTGGGTCAGTATCTGCTGCCTTCCCAAGCACATTAGCTGCAAACTGGATTGGAAGTGGAGCAGCCAAGACTCAAAGGGGCACTTGGATGTGTTTTTTGCTTGATGCAATTGTGTCGGTTGCCTGTGGCATTTTAAACTCAGAACCCCTGCATTTTGGAGGATCAGCTTAATTTCTCATTTATATAATGTGTGAGTTCCATTTGGAGCATATAGAGATTGGATCATTCGGGGCCAGTGTTGTGGCACAGCGGGTTAATGCCTGGCCTGAAACACCAGCGTCCCGTATGGGCACTGGTTCGAGTCCCGGCTGTTCCACTTCCTATCCAGCTCTCTGCTGTGGCCTGGGAAAGCCATAGATGATGGCCCAAGGCCCTGGGCCCCTGCACCTGTGTAGGAGACCCAGAAGAAGCTCCTGGCTCCTGGCTTCAGATTGGCGCAGCTCCAGGCGTTTCGGCCAATTGGGGAGTGAACCATCAGGTGGAAGCCCTCTCTCTCTCTCTCTCTCTCTCTCTCTCTCTCTCTCACCACTCCCCTCTCTGTGTAACTCTGACTTTCAAATAAATAAATAAATATTTTTTTAAAAGATTGGATCATTCCTACCTTGTGATTTTGGATTATGAAATACAGTGGTCCCCACGCTGACTCATTGCACATTCTGAGTTCCCAACTGAACTAAATTGCAAAATTCTGAACAATCAAAGGGAATTAGGGTAATAATGTCCATTACTTTTGTGCTTTTACTTTACAATTCTCTATATTAAGTTCCATTTTCTGAAATAATTTCAATTCATCTCTTCAAATAAAATTATCATAGAAGTGTCAAGGAAGTAAAATCATTTAAAACTGTAAGGATCAAAATTTTCTCTGTGATTTGTAATTGAACATTAGAAAAATGGATACTACCACAATTCCAGGTGCAGTGAATATTGAGGTGTAAATGGGGAAAATAATAAGTTATGGAGAAGTATAGTGAAAACAATAAGCTAATTAGTTATCTGGCCAGTGGGAAATATTTTAATAGGTGGGGGAGGAGGGCAAAAAGTATAAATGTAACTACTATAGCATTGCCTTTGGGAAAATCACCTAGAATAATTTTCCCAACAGATCAGTAGGTGATCTTAGTGTATTTGAGGTTGTGTGTGTGTATGTGAGAGAGAGAGAGAGAGAGAATTTACATTAGTATTTGTTAAATGCTATATATTTTCTTCAGTTCATCTTAAATCATTGCTCTCATTTTACAGAAAATATTTAATAACTTGACTAAAGTTTTCCCAACAGCAAGACCTATATTTAAAAGCCAACTTAGAGCTGGCATTATGGCGTAACAGTTCAAGCTACTGCCTGCAATGCTAACATCCTCTGTGAGCCTCAGTTGGAGTCTTGGCTGCTCCACTTCTGATCCACCTCCCTGTTAATGCACCTGCAAAAGCAGTAGAAGATGGCTGAAGTGCTTGGGCCCCATGTCAGAGCCTTAGATAAAGCTCCTGACTCCTGGTTTCAGCCTGGCCCAGCCCTGGCTGTTGTGGCCATTTGGGGAGTGAACCTGTGGATAAAATCTCTCTCTCTCTCTCTCGTTCTCGCTCTCGCTCTTGTTCTCGCTCTCACTCTCTCTGTCTCTGTCTCTCTCTCTCTGCCCCCTCCAACCCTCCTATAACTCTGCCTTTCAAATAAATAAATAAATCTTCAAAAAAAGCAAAGATTTTCTGACTGTAGACTATATACTCTGAACATTCTCTGTTGGCAAATCTTCTGAGAGTAAAATCAGATACTGAAATAAAAGGGTTTATATGTTAGAACCTCAAGGTATCAAAGTTACTGCAAATGAAAACTTTAGATTAGAAACCACAGACCAAGCATGACTGATCTTAGTACGGTTTTTTGAATTGAACTCTATCTTCAGGGAATCGAGTTCCTGTATCCTTTCTTCTCCTGGTTTCTAGAGTGGGAAAAGCCAGCAAACACGTCACTGCTAGTGCAGTTATACAAGGAATTTAGATCCAAAGCAAATATTGCTGGAGTCCCTGACTCATTTGTGCATCTTCTCTTCCAGGAACATTTATCCCAACATGATTGCGTACCATATGATCCCATGTTTAAGAGATTACATTAATATTGAAGAAAATTGTCTTTGAAAAATGCGTGCCAAAAAATGTGATGGTGTTAATTTCTAGTTTGTGGGAATATAAGTCTGTGTGTATGTATGTGTGTGTGTGTTGAAAGGGGCAGGCGAGGTCTTTTTTCCTGCTAATGTGGATTTGTGATTTTTCTAAGATGTTAAGTTAATCCTATTGAGCAGACAATTTGCTAGGCACCAGGGATGTAAATAAATATGAGCAAGGGGAGGGGATCTTCAAGGGCAGGACTTCATCATTCTTGTTTCCCTCTGTCAATCCCTGCCCTGGATCCATACAGAGTAGAGACCTACAAGGGTTTGTTCCATAAAAGAATGAGGATGGACTGATCATCATCTGAGAAAGTAATCTTTTACCAGTGTTACGTGAGTGTGTGCTAGATGCAAGGAGAGAAAACCCAACTGGGAGGGCATGGAGTTGAGGAGAGTGCTGTGCAGTGCTGACTCTACTCAGGATTTGAGGTCTGAATTGGATTGTCTAGTGGGAGGTGAGTGGCGTCGGAAGGCAATTTGCCCAAAAGGGGAGGGAGGAAGAACATGCCACAGACAAAGGAAGCTGCTGAAAACAGCAAGTGCTGGCTAGCTCAGAGTAGTTAGGAAAAGCAGAAGGAAGTAGAGGGAAAAAAGGGCATCTTCTAGAATCTCTAGAATCACACAAAAAGGCAACTGTGAACTTTTGTAGATGCCAAGACTAAGGACTACATGCAAACACACACACACACACACACAAATAAGACAGTGATATGCTGTGCAGAAGGGGATGGGATCAACACATACAAAAATACAAGAATAAAGGAGCTGCAGAATAAATTTAAAGAAGGAGTATTCCATTAGTAACACCATTAAATGCTATTGTCTTTTGCACAAAAATTGTACAAGTCATTGTTTGGGGGCAGTAGGATTTTTGAGGTGTTTTAAGGGGCTTTTACTTATATATCTTTTTTTTTTCCTAAAATAATTCGCACATTGTCACCATTACACACACACACACACACACACATATGAAAAGCACAAAAATGAAACTCATTAAATAAGTCATGTGGTTATACAAATATTTGGGTAAGCAGGTTTTTTTTATTAGTCTGTAATTTTCTTTCAATGCTGCATCTTTCTCTGCCTTAGGGATTAAGGTGATGCTGGCTTCATAGAAAGAATTTGGGAGGATTCCATATTTTTCGATTGTTCTGAATAGTTTGAGAAAAAATGGAGTTAGTTCTTCTTTAAATGTCTGGTAGAATTCAGGGTAAGCAGTTTTTCAAAGCCAGCCTATTGATTAAATTCATTTCTCAATAAATCCAGGCAAATCTTAAAAAAATAGACAAGGAAAGAAGGAGCGAAGGGAGAAAGGAAAGAAGGAAGGAAAAGAGGAGGAAGGAAAGGGAGAAAAAAAAGAAAGAAGGAAGGAATGGAGGAAGAAAATAAATTTCTCCAGGCCATGTTATGTATAGACAATTGACCCTAGGGACAAATCAAGTATCAATACTCCATAAAAAGAAGCATTGTCAACTTCTGAGTGTTTACCTATTATTTTCACTCACTATAAAATAACCAAAAGTTGTGTATGTGTTTTTAATGCATAAAAATCATGGATAAAAGACTCAGATGTCATGAAAAAAGAAAAAATATAGTACTATTTGAAGCTATGAATATGTTAACTAGTTTGACTATGATGATTACTTTAATGTTACAATGTACAATACCTATGCATTTGAGTTCGCCATAAATTTATACAATTTTAATTGTCAATCATGCCTCAGTAAAGCTGGGGGAAAAGGAGTCAGAGGTAGAATAAAGGAATCGCCTAATGCTGTAAATAAAAAGAGAGAAGCCCAGGGTTACAAAGATTTGGTTGTCTATTGTGTCCCAGAAATAACTTGGAAATCAATAATCATCACACAACAGAGCCACAACTAATGTGTGAAGAATGCTCCTAACTGGAACAAGGGTTTTAATAACAAGTATTTTAACAATACACGCAGACCTTCCTGAGAATTTCAGTTATCCTCTCCTCTTTTTATAGAGAGAAGGAAGAGCATCACAGCTCTTGCAATTTAGTCTGAAATATTTCTGTTCTAGTTTCTAACGTCATACCCTCTTAATCTTAATTACTCCAATTCATAGCCATGCATTGCATCAGCAGTGCCAGAATATCTTCGTACAACTTCACAGGCATGGTCCTCTTCTTTGGCAAATACAGAGCATGTCATTTTCTGGATGAGTAACAGGCGCAAAGTGCATTGCAATAAATGATTTTATGGCACCGCTTCCTGTTTAATCAAATCAAAGTAGATATGGTTGATTACATGGACAAAAAGCTACTGAATAAACACGTTTGTTCAGGAGTAACTAAGCATTAGATAATATTATGTAATGTGGAAGTAAGTAACTGCCTGGCTTAATGTTATGGTTACCATGGAAACTACATCAGTGAAGGGTAAAGGAGTTCAGAAATATTGGTTTCTCTCAGCGTATAAACGGAACATCTACATTCATATGATGGTTTTGGTGGCTTTAAAGAAGTATGCCACTCATCAGAGAGTGATTTGATTTAATAATCAGTAGAACTATTGTGTCTATAATTAATTTTAAGATATAAGTTGACATTGCATTTCCTGAATTCTTTAGAGATAGAAATGGTGTTCGGATTGATAGAAGGAGAGACTACATGAATTTTACATGTGATGCTGTGTATTCAAAGCTCAGTTGTCCTCCCATGTAGGGTCCATGTGCCTTAGAAATGCTTTCCTTCTTTTCCAAAAACAAAGACAGTGACAGTGATAACAAAAAGTCAGAGTTGTGGCCAGATGCTCAACACTGCAGTGCATGGTTCCTGTGAGAAGCAGCGAAGATTAATTATGGCAGGAGGAGGGTATGAGGAGGCTTCGATTTTGTATTCAGATGGGCTCTGCAGTGCTCTCCCCGGCTCTTTATCTGCTGCAGCAGCACAATTACAGTGCAAGAGGAAAAGAGGGTGCATGGGGATGATCAGAGCCCAATACCAGCATTGTTGTTCTAGTTTTAATGCCCCTGGGTTAGATGAGGAGTACAGTTAATATACAGATTCCTCTGAATTGCAAGTTACACCTTAATAAGACTTAGAGAAATCCAATTACTTTTTGCTCTGTGGTGGAAGGGGAAATTTATTTCAGTGGTCCGAATGAGGGGCTGGGAGCCAGGAGAACTGAATTCTTTAGTCCACTCCACCCGCATTCTTCACTCATTTGCTTCTAATGACTTAGGTATTATATTCCCTGAAGGCTGGCTTTTTAATTATGGTATCCTTAGGGGCTATTTCCAATCTGAACACATTCATTTACTATGGCCCTCTACTTTTTAATTAGTCTTTGGGCATTTTTGCTACCCTCCTCCAAGAAGGTAAGACTAGAATAAACTATCTCTGTAGGGCACGCTTACTAGATACACCAAAGGAATTTGAACTGGGATTTGTTCCACATCTAGAGCCAATCCATGTGCTCATTGTTCCCCATATTTTTTTTTCTCAAATATACAGACCTTCCTCCCTTTCATTCTGTGTAGACAGTCTCCAAGAGGGCTTCTGCATTGATTTAAGTGTGATCCCAGCTTTATGAGGCTATCATTCAATTTCAGGAATTGGGCCTGCCCTAGAAGTTGAGCACATCTCAGAGAGCAAGAGTAGATGGTTGACCTCTGTGATCTAATGACTTGGATAGCACGTGTTGGGAAGCAACTATCAAGGTTCTTCAAAAACCTCATGAAAAAATGAAAATTCAAAGACAAATTTATTTTTGGTGCAAAAAGTTTGAAATTCATGAATTTTCTGTGAAATTTTTGAAGAACCTTTATAACAGCAGCTTTATTCCATTCTCTTGAAAGTTTGGTCCATTGGATCTACAGAAGAACCTCTGACTCTGAGACTTTCTGCAGAAAAACAATGGATGCAAAATTGTTTTTGTCAATGTAGAAGCTGTGGCAAATTTGTTCTCTCTCTCTCTCCTATTTTACTTTTAATAATGAAAATAAAATAACCAAATGCTTAGTTCACACCCAACACTTTCATTTATTCTTCCAACAGTTCTTTAAGGTAGGTATTGCCGTCCATTAGCTTACTGATCCAGCAAACGGGGAGTAGAGAAATTATGCAATTGCCAAAGGTTACCTGAGCAGAATCTGGCATAGTAGGGGCTCAGACCCAAGAATCTGGCTCCTAATGTTGGCCAACATCTTGTTAAACATCTGAGCAACCACTGACGAAGGTCTTGAGTTAAGTAACAAAAGTCCAACTCGAGCACCTAGTGGGAATTTTGGTGTAGGCTTGGGAAAGGCTTGCCAACGAAATGAAACTTGTAGGTTGAGATGTTCTCAAGGCAACTGCCTTGAGCCTGGTCCCTTGGCCCTCTTCACCCCATTATGACCAGAAGGACAAGAGGTTTTAATAATATCTTAGTTGTACACGCTTCATAGTCTACTCAGCATTTGTGTTCTCATGACAGCTCAGTTGGTAGGAATTAGAATCTACATTTTACTAATGCAAACTCAGGTTCCTACCTGGTTAAGAGATTGACCTACACTTAAAGAGCTAGTAAATGAAAGAACTAGCACATAAATTTCAGACTTGTGTTTGACTACTGCAAAACGTGGAGGTAGTGAATCTGCTGGTCTGTTATCTGATGAGCTATCTGATGCCTGAGTGTTGAAACAAAGGCGATTTATTCCTCTATCTCCTTTGCTTAACTGAGGTAAGATCCTGCTCTCTTTACAGCAGCTTATTTCCAGGATATCACAACAGAAAAATCAGCAGTGTACAAAGGTGGGCATTTACTGTGTGTTCTGACACAAAGACTTATCTGGGGACCAAAGGCAGTCTGAAAGCCCATATACAAGAGTTTAAATCTGATCAGCACCTGAGAACTCTGTGGCCACGCCAGATCACGTAGGCTCTCTGAAATGCCACAGGTCTCTTGCCTAGACTGAGTGCATGTCAGTGCTGCTGTGCCATTCATGAGTGTGATAAGAAATAGATTATACCATTGACCATGACGAGACGCACCTCACTTGAAGTGCTCCTTGAGTATGTAGTTCAAGGACCGTTTACCTTCAGACACTGGCTATCCTGTCTTAGCTGGGCACTTGCTGTTTGTATTCTACTGGGAGGCTTATTTCCAGAGTTCCCTAACTTAGTGCTTGAAACTCAAACATTCTCCTTGTCAGCTGTCCCTTCATGCTCTCCCCTCACTTCACACAGCCACAAAAGAAAGTCAAATGACAATAAGACGCACCATGAAAGCAGAAGATGGCTATTACCACCAGTTAACTCTGTAAAGGAAGTATGATTTTAGCATGTCCTAAAATGAGTAGTTAAGCTATTTATGCAGTTTAAAAGGCAGAGCTTTCATTGCTGGGTGCTGAAAGTAAGGTAAGTATCCTACAACAGCCTATTCTAGTTTAGAATTTGTTGTCTGGGAACTCGTAGTGAATAACTTTCAATGATCCTGCCAGAATCACTTTATTTATTTATTTTATTTAAGATAAACAAATTTCACTTATTTCATATATACAGATTTAGGAACATAGTGATGCTTCCCATGCTACCCTCCCTCCAGTCCACGCTCCCACCCTCCCTTCCCCTTCCTCTATTAGTCTCTCTCTTAATTTTTACAATGATTTACTTTCAGTTTACTTTATTCTCATAAGATTAACCCTACACCAAGTAAAGATTTAGTTCAACAAATCATAAGTAAAAAAGACTATGCTTCAACAGTAGAGATAAGGGTGGTAAATGATCATCAAATCTCAAAATGTCAGTTTCACTCCTATACATTACAGTTTTTGTACTTTATTAGTTACCATGGATCAGGTTAAAAACACACACATATATATAGTACAGAATAAATTTTTAAATTCAGATCGCAAAAGTGAGTAAAACATTGGTTCCTTGGATAGTGTGTAGTATTCTTCAAATGGCATTTTTTAAATAGAATAAATCATATCAGGAATTTTCTTTTGTGTGAGAGGCTTTGGAAGAGCCTAGCACTATTAGCATCAGAGTCCCTTCCATCTACCAGCTTGTGTGATCTCCTCTATCTTGTGTCTTGTGCTTAGCAGGAGCTGTTGTTTGTTTTCCATGGACTGGCTCAGCTGACAGACCTTGGCTGACCTTCACTGAGGTCTCATCTTCAGTAGATTCGAGCCCCATCTTATTGGTTCTTGGAAAGATGTTGTCAAGAGGTCCTGTAGGCAGTAAGTTGGTTGCACACTATTATAAAACTTCTGTTTTACTGAGAATCTCCAGAGACAGCTCTCATTAAATGCACACAGAGGAATATAGTTTGCCAGTACTACTCAAAGTGATGAGTAAGAAGAGGAAGATGAGCAAAGAGATTTGGCTTGCTTAAATTCTTAAAGAGTTTTATGGGAAATACCAGCTTTGGAGTAAGATGGATTTGGTTTTGAATCTTGATGCCACTTGGAAATGACATGGTAAAGAAGCAAAATTGTCTTGGATCTCAGATTTCATACATATAAAATCGGGATTTAAATGCCTAGCTGGCATGAGTGTGAAGATTTGCCATTTCATGCAAAGTGCTAAGCATAGTGTAGATAGCAAGCATTTGCTGACTCTCATTGCCTTTCATTTTCTCCATTGATGAGCAGTATGTTTTGTTCGGGGGACACTCAAAGTTCTTCATGTTTCATCCTTCATCCTCCAATGGCATTGGACAAATATCCACGAGGGAGAGCACCATTAGAGAACTCACAAACATTCCATTTCCTTGTGATGGTTTAGGAGAGGGGACAGCAACTTATAACCATTAAGCCTCATTTGGCTCACTGCTTAATTTGGTAAATACAGTTTTGTTAAGACACACCCATGCTCAATCATTTACATATATTCCCTGACTGCTCTTGTGCTACAACAGCAAAGTTAACTAGTTGTGACTGACTTTCTGTTCCTTTATAGAGGATCCCTGGCCTAGGGCAAGTATTTCCAAGTTTACATGAAATACTGACTGATCATAGCTCCATGGCTGAAAAGTTAAATAATTCAAATACCCCATTTCATGTAAAGGGATCTCCAAAAGAGGCAAAAGCCCCATTTTTTAAATGCTTTCCAAAAACATATGTAGAAACATACAATAACTATAATAGAGTCTTGTAGTTGTCCTACCAACCTTTTAGGAAATTCATTCTGCTTGTGGCAGAATAAACATTAGGTGCTCATTGTCCTAGCCTGATCAGCCAGCCTAAGACCACCTGGAACAAATTGATTGCCTGATATGTTTGGATTAAATGAGGAAGATGGCACCCTAAAGGGTATCACACTACACAAAGGAAAAAAATAGACAAACTCTAGGACTCTGTGGGGAAGGTGGAATTTAGATGAAATTTGAATGAAGCAGTGTTTTTATGTGTTCAAAGCAAATCAGGGTAGTATAAATGGGTCAATATCAGATCTGGACTGGAAAGTGGACCTTGGTTCTACTTCCATGGAAAGAATAAAATTAAAATAGATTTGGGAAGGAAGCTCTTCATTTGAAGCTTTACATCTGGTACAAATCCTATCACTTCTGTGGTTTGAAGAGCAACCAGCTCTTCCAGACAAAAGTGGGGTTCCAATGTTAGTGAAACAGTTCCAAACAGCAAGAGTTCTGATGGTGAATGCTTTTTAAGGAACACAGTTTCTCAGGAAGAAAAAAAGCAGTAGTCACTCGAAGAAGGGACTTCCATGATGCATTGGAGTTGCAATGTTCTTGAAGTCTTTCCCGTTAACTTTGCAGATGGCTTTATCTGTTGTGTTATTATAGTCTGGTGAATGGCCAGATGTGTTTTTATTTCCTTGGTTTGAGCTAATTTTTAATTGTTTTAAATCAAGAAGGTGATGAGAATGGCATTGAAAGGTGGAGTGGCAAAGAGAAGAGCAGAGGGATATGAAGTGGAAATTAGTGGAAAGTTAAATTCAAAGCATACAGGAGACTGAAGGGAGCTCTCCTCCAGCCGATTACAATGCCTTAGAAGTATTACCCAACTTAATCAATTTGGATTGAATAAATGGATGGGCAGTATTTGAGAGGCTGTGAAGAGACTCAAGCATAAAGCAGCAGTAATATTTTATGACTCTTAAATTATTAGTTTGACTCTTACATAGAATTTCATGATGCTCACTTTAACATTTAACCAGGAAAATTGGATGGAAGTTCTTATAGCAAACCATCAAGTCTATCAGGAATCTTATCTTCAGACACTCATAGAATAATTTGAGGGTGATTCTTAATAATAACAGCTGTCTATCAGAAGCCAGAGCTCTGAGTAATGGCAGCCTGCCCCAGGATTTTGGGTAACAGAGTTTAGAACCCTAGAAAGACCCAATTCCTGGAGTCACAAGGTTTATTTCCTGATCTGTTTCTGGAGGTTTAGATGACCTAGACAAAGGGGAGAAACTTTATGACTCTAGGAACTGAAGACAGAGCAGAACCAAAACATGCAGCCTCTGTATTCTTATTGCTTCCTCCACACCTCACTTTGAAGGAGATGCAGGAAACAAAGGTAGGAGTGTCTTCTTCAAATTCCCAGGCTTCATTCATTCTCTGCAAGTGATCCTTGGGCTTCTTTCCTGTCCCTGTACTCCCAAAGCTGTTAGTTGAGAAAAGGCAGAGTTTTCACTTTCCACCTTCAGAGTGCTCCCACCTTTCACTTCAGAGACTTTAATGCCTTTATTTCCTTTGGGTAGGGGAAGAAATTTGCAGTGATAATGCAGCATTCTCAACAAAGTCTTCATTTCTCTAAAGCTATGGACCATTGCAGAATCACCTTTATGCAATCTCAATTTTTTTCTCCTTTCTCCTCCTGTCTTCCACAAATCATTACTGGTGTAAATTGCTTAAGTTTGGGGCAGTCTTTTCAGTTTCTATTCTCTTTCACTTCTTCCTCAGTTCCAAGCCTCTGAAGTACCAGTAACCCTTACTAACCATATCTCCAAGATGAAGGGATCATTACCTGAATTAACTCCACCCCCAGTCTCCTTCCAAGGGCTTGGGGAATGGGCAGAGAAGCAGTGTTACACACACGTGCAAGCATGCACACACACAAACACATTATGTATGCATACACACACACACATATACGCTGGCACGCAGGATATGAACAGAGGTGGGCAGGGGGAGATTCTGAGTTGCATGCAAAATAGGTAAATTTGGCCGGTGCCGCGGCTCACTAGGCTAATCCTCCGCCTTGCGGCGCCGGCACACCGGGTTCTAGTCCCGGTCGGGGCGCCGGATTCTGTCCCAGTTGCCCCTCTTCCAGGCCAGCTCTCTGCTGTGGCCCGGGAGTGCAGTGGAGGATGGCCCAAGTGCTTGGGCCCTGCACCCCATGAGAGACCAGGAGAAGCACCTGGCTCCTGCCATTGGATCAGCGCGGTGCGCCGGCCGCAGCGCACCAGCCGCGGCGGCCACTGGAGGGTGAACCAATGGCAAAAGGAAAACCTTTCTCTCTCTGTCTCACTATCCACTCTGCCTGTCAAAAAAAAAAAAAAAAGGTAAATTTACTAGAGGGAGGCCAGCAGCAAGCTGTGGGAAAGTGGATGAAATGAGAATCTGCTTCCCCTGCGCCCTGAGTCATCTTGTTTAATGGGGAGATTGGTGTCGGCGCTTGGAGGAGGGGGGGAGTTGCGGGAGGGAATTAGCTTTGATTAGAAGCAGCTGGGAGCAGAGAAGACCCACGGAGGTCTTGGAAAGAAGGACAAGGCGATCTTGTGAAATACGGTCGGTCCTATAAGCTCAACTGCGCTGTTCAGCTAAAATAATTGTTTATAGTGTAAGACAAATATTAGGAGGGAAGAAAAATCCTACCCCATGGAAACTAACTAGCACCAAACCAGAGAATAATGAAATCCAGCACCAGGCCAGCATGGGTTTGTTAAGGACCAACCGTGCCACATAAACTTAATAGCTTGCTCCTTGAAAAGAAATGCACATGCGTACACACATACACACAAACCCCACTGCATGAGCGGCTAAGAGGAACACAGCAGATGTTATCTATTTGGACTTTATGAAAGCACTTGATAAAAATGTCCCATGAAATTTCACTTGCAAAACAAGTTCAAATTGGCTGGAATAGGAAAACTCCGATGCAGCTTGAAAACTGGCTCCAAAACCATAAACCAAAGGTAATGGAACTGATAAATAAATAGCAGCAGATCTGGTTGCAAGAAGGTGTTTAGCAAAATGCCCCAGGGGTTCCTGTGGGAACTGAGTTTATTAAAAATCTTTATCAGTGAGTTGGAAGAACTAGTCAACAGGATGCACTTGAATTCTGCCAGGAATACAAAATTGGCTGGTGTTAGGGAAAGCACGGAAGATCAAGTCCTAGTGCAGAGAAACACACAAAGAGGTTACAAGTGCAAATAAGGAGGAAGAAGGGAGGAACAAAATGGGATCCACCTGGGGAAAACATCAATCTGCTAAGACGTAGATTAGGTTGTGGAATTGCAAAAGGAGACAGCAAAGCACGGTGATAGAGGAAGGCCCAGGATAGAGAGGAAGCAACAAATTAGGTACAATTGAGCAATGCTGGTCAGTGGCCAGCAAGCGGAGATCCGGATTTGCAGGGTCTGGAATTCATAAAATTTAGGAGACTCCCCCTCCATCTTTTTACAAAAGATCAGTTATTAATTTAAAATCAGGTTCATGATCTTAAAAGTGAGTGGAACAAATAGGATCTGGGAAGATTAACTTCATGCTTATAACCGGGGAAAGATTTTTCTCTTTCTAGTTTGGAAGAAAAGGAGAGATGGTGGGTAGGAGAGATGTCTAGTTCACTAGTTGGGCACTATGCGCTATGAAGTCTGTATTCGCTTCCATCCCCAATTCATGTGTTGAAATCCTGCTTTCCAAAGTGGTGGTATTAAGAAGTGTAGCCTTTGGGAGGTAATTGAACCATGAGGGTGGAACCCTCATGAAGGAGATTAGTACAAGGGAAGTTGTTCACCTCTTCCACCCATGAGGTTGTGATGAGAAGATAGCCACCGGTGAAGATCATGGACTTCTCCACTCTAGAACCGTGAGAAATACATATCTGTGGTCTATGAGTCACCCGTCTCTGATATTCTATAACAGATGCCCAAACAGACATAAGGTGACAGCCGAGCCTAAGGAAATTCAAATGTGATTTGCCAAAAATTCGCAGTGATGAACTGCTTGGAGGAAGGCACTACGATGGAGTATGGAAAGTGAGGATGATGAATAAGATTTGATTGGTGTCCTAATGGGAAACAATGGTTTGCAGAAATCCCCTTTGTAGGAAACTAATGATTCTCCTGGTGCAAACTGTAAAATAACATACACTTTGTTCTAGTACAATTTACGAGTTCTATCATAAATCTTAGTTCATATTTTTTGTAATGGGTTCTTTGAGTACAAGATCTCTACAGAGGACAGAATATAGCAGATTTCAATCTTTCTTTTTGAAGATATTTGCATCTGGCTCACTATTCACTGATTCTTTTTTCTCTCTCTAGTTACACAGAGCCCAAATTTTCTTGTCTCTCTTGAGGTTATGTTGGACCAATTGAGTACGGACAGGAGTGATATAGCCTGTGAAATCCATGTGGAGACATGGAGACAATACAGACTATGAGCTGAAACTAATAGGTAAATGGATCTCTGAATCACTGTTTGGAGAAGAACCACCAAGGAGAGCTATCTGGCTCACATGAGACAGTGGAAAGAACAATAATAAACTCTTACTGAATTGTCTCATTAAGTATTCTTATGGTTTGACATTATTTGTTCCAGCAGCCATCATGAGTAAGAGATGGAATGAATGAATGTTATTTGATCTACACAGATTTTTAATTCATTATGTATTTCAAAAGAAAAATGAAGTTATAGCCTCATTATTAATTATTTCTTGTGCAGTCTTGTTCTGCATTGCCACATTAGTGATTCGTCTAGTATTTTGACCTTTTATTTATGTATAGATGTTTGTATTTATTTGTTTAAGGCTTTTAGAGTGGAGTAGGAAAACTAAGTGGATAAGTAGGTGTGTATACACACACATACATGTGCACACACAGTACATACACCTGTAAAAGTTTCCTAAGAAAAATCTATGCTCAGCATAAGATGCCTCAGTAACAAATGCTATGTTCCCATGAGGTTGTGATGAGAAGATAGCCACCTGTGAAGATCATGGACTTCTCCACTCTATGTGTACATATGTGTACATATGTGTACATATTAGGTATTGCTGATGAAGACTGCAAAGATAGGGTGTCCTGGAAAGCCACACAGGAAAAAGTAGTTAAGAAATACATCCAAAATTTCTAGTGGGATTCAGGTAGACCAGAGCACCAGATGTAGAAGAGAGAAGTTTTGTACAGACACACCAAGGTGGAATAATTCTAGCACAGAATTACTTAGCACAAGGGGAATGGAAAGGAGTGATAGAAAGTAAGCAAAAGAGTGCCACCCTATAAATTAAGAATTTAGAACTGGAGAGGATGACTGATACAAAGATGTGAGTGTGGTGTGCTTAATGTAAGTATTTTAGTGGGGGTAAGGGGAATAAAATTGAGACTAGATAGTGTGGTTACACTTGATCTACCTCATGGGATCAATGGAGAACTACCCAGGGATCTCGGGAGGAGGGGAAATGTTGAAAGGTTTAGTGGCTGCTGCATTTAAGTTCCCTGTCATCTCTGTTCGGTTAGGTGGAATTGGGATGGTGAGAGCTGGTAGGGGAATATGGGGGGAGGCTAGGGTAGGAAGAAAAAGTCATGGGTGAAGTTTGTAGAGGAGGTTTAGACTAAAAAGCATGCACTGTAAGACAGCATTTCCTGGGGCCAGCACCAAGGCACAGAGGATTAAGCCGCCGCCTGCAATGCCGGCATCTTCCCCAGCTGAAGCTCTACCCCTCTCAAGCACTCTCTCCCCAAAATTCCCTCTTTCCCCAACCCCTGCCCAGCACCCCTCTACTTCCTGTCTCTATGCCTTTGGCTATTCTAGAGGCCTCATACAACTGACGACAGGCGGTATTTACATTTTTGTGTCTGGCTTATTTCATTTAGCACAATGTCCTCTGGGTTCATCCATACTGAAGTTTGTGTCCGAATTTCCTTCCTTTTAAGAAGTTAATGAATTTTTAATTTACATGAACTCATATTCCTTTCCCAAGAGAGAAATGGGATGGGCAGCATTCCCTGACTTCTCTGACCAGGGGACCACTACTTCCTGGACAGGCTTAAGGCACCATGAAACACCAGACAGGAAATGCTGATCTGGGTTTTTATTAAATGGGCTTTCTCCAGCTTACCCAGGAAGTGAGACGGGACCCTGGCAGCAGCCCTGGTCTGGAGCTATTCTGAGTCCTGTGGGCTGAGCATGAGGGTGTTGCTGTCTCTCTCCTAGGGCACCACAGTGGTTGCTTATGGATGTGAAGTATAAATGGGAATGCAGATCTAAAATAAATGCCAGAGTGTTTGGCTGATGTAGCCTACTCCTATTTCCTCCATCCTGAACAGTCATCCTAGTGCAGCTACTTTGCATTTGGATGACTCCCACCCAGTGTGTGATTTTCCTCGCTTGTCTTCTCCACAATGAAACAGGAAGATATCCTCCCTCTCCAGCTTCTTATCATTGTCATACAGGGATGCGCAAGGTCTGACGCCTTGATAAAAACCCTCATCCCTCTGCCTCACTCTCTCCTTTACCTTCCAGCCCACTCTTCTTTCCTGCTCTCTGTCACTTTGGAATGGATTCAGAGGATTCCACTGTTATAAATTCCTAAATCATTCTGTCAATGGAAAGAAAAGTGGTGGTGGGGGGGTGGGAGTGGGGAGGAAGAGCAACCCTCCTTGAAGGATTTTACTTTATTTTCCTCTTATTCAGTTCTCCAAGCCTTCCACCAATATCTTTCAAGTACCTGGTATGTGTCATGCACTGAGCTAGATGAAAGAGATTCATGAAGAACTAGAGAGACAGATACCTGAACAGAGTCTGCAGTGAAGGGAGTGTTCCACAATCTGCAAAAATCGGAGACCGCAGCCTCTGTGGGATACACTAATATGATTCCTAGCCCAGGACTCCAAGATGCAGAGACTGATCAAAGGAATTCATGATTACTCCACTCAAAGTTCATTGTTAGGCAGCTTGGAGGTATTAATCTATGAGATTTCAGCCTTTTGTGTTCCGTGTGTGTGTGTGTGTGTGTGTGTGTGTTGGTTCAAACATTCTTGGATCCTTGCACTGGTGTGATTTGCTTGATGGCAGTGGTATTCTGATGGGAATCTTCATGTGATATTTCCAGTAAGAGTTTTGTTCCATATGGTTACTCCTTATGATGAAAAATTACAATGCCCAATGGCACTCACTCACAGCCTTCTTACCTCTTGTGATGCTAATTTCTCCATATTAGCCTTCAGAAACATTACTTATGACAATAACAGGAAGAAAGAGACACATTTTCTAAGTAATAATATATTTTTAAAAATAGTTTTGAAATAGGTTTGTTGTGTCCTCTCTTCTTGTGAGATAAGTGGTGGCTTATCCCTGGGAAGGAACACACATATTTTGTTCTGAACTTAAGAAAAATAACCAAAGCGTTCTTTTCTCATTTGATTCCCATGAGAAGGAGAAATCTGTACATATAGGTATCACTGGGGCCCAGAGCACCTTATGGAGAGGGTTTTCCAACAGTGGTCCATGCAGGGTGAATGTGTAAATCAACCTGCAGTTACAAAAACTGTGATAAATCATGGAGGAGACAGAGCAAGAGAAGGGAGGGAAGTAGAGAAGCTCTAACCCAGACTCAAGAGAAGAAAGGGAGATCAGGAAACATTTCCTGGAAAAAGAGAATATTTAAACTGACTCCGTGTAAAACTGGACTGTCTGGAGAGAGATAAGTCCATTTTCCATCACTGTAACCAAACACCAGGGGCTTCACACTCTATAAAGAAGAGATAAATTATTTAGCTCACAGTTTTAAACACTGAAAGTCCAAGATTGGGTGACTTCATTAGTGCAGCTTCTGATGGGGGCCCCTTGACTGTACCAAATTAGGGCTGATAGCGTCGTGGAAGTGTGAGAGCGAGAGACCACAAGGCGAGACAGGAAGACAAAGAGCAAAGAAGGACGGGTTTTGCTCTTATTTATTATTTATTTAAAAATAAAGTCATGTTTTTAATGTTTTTATTATCTTTTCCATGAGCTATTTATCTATTTACTTATTTATTTGAAAGACATAGCAACAGAGAGACACATGTGCGCGCGCACATACACACATGCACATACATGGAGGGGCAGAGAGAGAGAGAGAGAGAGAGAGAGAATCTCTCTGTACACCGTTTCAATCTCCAAAGAGCCACGACAGCCAGGGCTGGGCCTGGCTGAAGCCAGGAATCAGAATCTCCATTCTTGTCTTCCACGTGGGTGGCAGGGGCCCAAGGAGCTGTTTTCTCAGAGGCATTAACAGGAAGCTGGGCTAGAAATGGTGCACCGGAGAATCGAACAGGTGTTCAGATGTGGGAAGTCAGCATGGCAAGTGGCGGCTTAACTTACTGCTGTACAATTCCATCCCATTCTTGCTTTTTCTTAACAACCATCTTTCGAGAATTGCTAAGATCCTCTGAGAACCACACTATTTCCTTCCAGAGGCAGCATCCCAGTGACCTAATTCCCTTCTTTTTTTTTTCTTTTCCTTTTTTTTTTTTTTTTTTTTTTTTGGACAGGCAGAGTGGACAGTGAGAGAGAGAGACAGAGAGAAAGGTCTTCCTTTGCCATTGGTTCACCTTCCAATGGCCGCTGTGGCCAGCGTGCTGTGGCCGGCACACCGCGCTGATCGGATGGCAGGAGCCAGGTGCTTCCTCCTGGTCTCCCATGGGGTACAGGGCCCAAGCACTTGGGTCATCCTCCACTGCACTCCCTGGCCACAGCGGAGAGCTGGCCTGGAAGAGGGACAACCGGGACAGAATCCAGCACCCCGACCGGGACTAGACCCTGGTGTGCCGGCACCGCAAGGCGGAGGATTAGCCTAGTGAGCCGCGGTGCCGGCCTCTAATTCCCTTCTACTTAGCTCCATGTCTTCAAATTCCCAGTGACTTCCACCATCTCCACACTGAAGACCCAGCTTCCAACTCATGAACCCTAGGAAACACACTCAAGACATTCCAATCAGAGCAGGAGGCCTGGCGGAGAAGACAAATGGCACGCTGATCCATGCTGAAGGAATAGCAAGTACTGAGACTTGAAGGAGGAGAGAAAATGCTGCTTTGAGGCACTAAATATTGTTCCCTATGTCTGTCTAGAACATGCAAAGTGAGAAAGGGCAGAACAGAAGGCTGAGAAGGAAAGCAAGGGACTTTGAGAACTTATTTATTTGTTTGTTTTCTCATGAAGGCAATGGGACCACTGGTTAGGGTCTAAGTGGGTAGTAATGGAATATGAATTGAGTATTACAAATATCACCTGATTTCTGGATTGAACATATATAAGAGAGAAGTAGATTGGGACACTTGGAGGCTACTGCAGAACTCAGATAAGATAAGGTAGTTTTCTGGAATGGAAGAATAATTAGAAAAAAGAGAGGGTTCACTTGGGGAATATTGGAAAGCAGGAAATGATGAGATCTGATGTCAATTACAAGGAGGGGTAAAAGAGAGGATGGAGTTTTAGTATCTTCTCAACCAGAGGGTGCTCATGGGGCTATGTTTGGGAGAAGACAAGAGTCTTAGTACATGAATCCATCCAAATTTATCTCAATGCCTTGGAGATAAAAACAGTTATAAGCTTGGCAGGACATTGTAATTTTTTCATGTGCAAAGATGTTTCTAGAAAAAATACTGTCATTAGGAGGAATTCAGGGAATGATTGAGGATATCTTCATGCAATGAACACTTTGCAAATTTCAATAAAGTATACTTGCAATTAATGAGTTATGAGGACATCCAGAATAATTGGAAGGTAGCAAGTGGAAGATAATGACTTTAGATAGGATATGATTTCAGTTTTCAGATAATCAGTATTTGATGAGCTTAAATACATTCACACAAAACTACTGACAGTCATCGCTGGAGTGATGGGGTCAGGAGACAGAAAGAAAGGATTTATTCTCCCATTTGTTCTCTGTGTGTGAAAGTACTCCACAAAGTTCCTGGAAGAGGTGTATTATGAAAAAACTATGCAAAGATTTAAAAAAAAACCTGCACTAAAGTAAGCTTATCTTTTAATTCATTTTCCATGAACTTTTTGAAGTATCCTCATGTTTTCAGAATCTTTTTTTGTTGAGACAGCTACACACACACACACACACACACTGTATGTTAAATGGTATTAGAAGTACTTTGAAAAAATTAAATATTCTATTCAATAAGGAGTTATTATAGTCTAATGTTGCCAGCTCTATAGAGAGGCAGATGGAATTTGTATATAAAAAGAGACTTGGCAGTGAAGTGCTGAGCCAAAACAGGTCAAGCCCTGGCAAAGTTTCAGCTCACTGCTCAGAAGAGCCCAGTGGCCTCGGTGATTGTGCACATGTACAACACACACGCAAAACTGCTCCATTGTAGAGGAACTCTAGGCCAGTTTGGCTTAGGATGATGTTGCATTTGTTGAAGTCAAACTAGGAGCTGAAAAACTGCCCATGGAATCCAAAGAGGTGAGCAAGAAGCAACAGGACAAGGAGAAACATATAGCCATTGAAGGTCATTTGGAAATTTTGTTTATTCCACTGAAGGGCTTGGTTTAAATCATCTTTGGATAGGCTGTTACCTTCAAGTCTGAGCAATGGACTTGGACAGGACCGGAGTACAACCTTTTCTCATGGGACTGCCATGATGTTCTGTTTGCAGCTGAGCTGGAAACACCCAAAGAAATGCTTTGTCTCGCAACAGTCTGTATAATTTTATTCTGTTTGGATTTCCCATCATCTGTAAAGAAAATAAATAGCTTTCTTGTGAGTAGTGTATTTGTGGTATAACTATAATCAGCCTCAACCCTGTTGTATTTTTCTGCTTGCCTTTTCATTTGGCCAGAGGTGCTGGGTTCTGACAGTGTCTTTCTTTGTGTATTGATCTCAGTGTGTAGCAACTGGATGATAAACTTAAAATCTTGTGTTTATCATCTGCCAGATTTTTTTGTGTGAGGTTTAATTTTTTTCTCTCTTTACAAGCTGTTCAGGTGTTCTAGCTATAGAGACCAGATGGTTTTCTATCCCCTTGATGTTTCCTTCATGTGGATCATTGCTCAGAGATGTTCTACGGCTGTGCTAGGGTAGCATAGTTTCTATAGTTACTCTAGTTAGCATCATTGCATTTACGCCTTTGCCAGCGCGAAAGAATAGCCCATCTATCAAAGTCTGGAAACCACTTAAAATAAATAGCCCTGTGTGTTTTGAAATCAGGTGGGGAAACCGTAGGTTTCAAGTAACCATTAATAAATGATTATCCTTTTGGTAATGCATCCTGCCAATTCCCTGATAAGAAAGAGTTGATGGATGGCAGAGCTGGTTTGTAGCTTCATGTTTGTTAGAATGTGCTTGTCTTGTACTCCTCCCAGATGGAAGCTTCCAAGGGCCACACGGGAAGCATGCTGTGCCCGCACCTGTGTGCAGTACTTGGTGGGCAATCAGATATATATAGGGACAAAGCTTTTCTCCATTAGCTGTAGCTTACAGTTTACCTTGTAGGTACTCTGTAAATGTGAGGATACTTCAGAAAGTTCTTGGGAAGATGGTAATCAATGACAAGATTATTTTGATAAAAAATTTTTGAGATCCATGTATAGTTTTTTTTTTTTTCATAACATGCATTTTCTGTGAACTTTCTGAAGACCCTTTGTATATATTCACTGATTCAGGATGCCTGGCCAGTGTTGAAGGAGATTACTTTTCTGTCTTTCATTTGGGAGTAGGAGAGTTGGAAACAGAGTTCCTATATGCAAGGAGATGCTCAAATACCATCAATGGCTGGAGTCAGGTTGGGCCTAAGCTGGGAGCTAGGATCCCAGTCCAAGTGTCCCATGTAGGTGGCAGGAGCCCACCTGCTTGAATCATCACTTGCTATCTCTCAAGGTCTACACCAGCAGGAAACTAGAGCTGGGAATCTCAAACACTGGACCAAATGCCCATCCTGGAGGCTGCTTTTAGTACAGATGAATGTCAAAGTACAATAGTAACACAGGACATAGACACTGCTTGTTGATACTGGCCACAGATCAACCTGGGATATGGTTAGAGGCACTGGAGGCTCTAGACTAATAACAATGTTCAGCAGTCAGGCAACAAGCTCCTAAAATAGCATTTAGGCCTTCATGAGTATTTGCCTTGCAACTAAAGGCCACAGCTAGTATCTGTGGTGGGAGAAGCTGTATTTATCAGTAATTCTAGAAAGAGAGCACACACCATGGGAGTTGAGGAGAATCTTAATATAATAACAATGTTAGAGAGAGCATATTGAAGATTTTGACTTTGGGTGGGTGATTTGGGGGAGAACCCAAAGGAGTAGAAGTTTGCTCTAGGTTGGATATAGTCAGAACACATAATTTAACTCTTATCTCTAGAGAAGAGAGATCAGAGCAAAGAAAAAGCTGAAACTGGTGGACATGTAGCAGTCACTCATTCAACAAGAGGAAGGGATGCATGGTGTTTTCTATTTCTACTCAGAGATGGCTTTTTTTTTTTTTTTTTGACAGGCAGAGTTAGACAGAGAGAGACAGAGAGAAAGGTTTTCCTTTTCCATTGGTTCACCCCCTAAAAGGCCACTACGGCTGGCGCGCTGCACCGATCTGAAGCCAGGAGCCAGGTTCTTCCTCCTAGTCTCCCATGGGGTGCAGGGCCCAAACACTTGGGCCATTCTCCGCTGCATTCCCGGGCCACAGCAGAGAGCTGGACTGGAAGAGGAACAACAGGGACAGAATGCGGCGCCCTGACCGGGACTAGAACCCGGTGTGCCGGCGCCGCAGGCAGAGGATTAGCCTAGTGAGCTGCGGCGCTGTCCCAGAGATGGTTTCACCGGAAGCACCAGGCCAGCTGATGATAATACTGAGACCTACATGCAGGTGTCGGTAGAGGTTTGCTTTCTTTCTCAGACATCATTGAAGAAGCCAAGAAAGGAACTAGCAACACCTTGCTCCTGTTTTGCTTTGCCCCTTGCTTTATTTTGCTCTGGTTTAGGAAGCAGTGTAATCAAGAGTGTTGAAAATTCAAACTCCCTCTGGTTGGCATGTGGGTGAGCAACCCTGCAGTCAGGATGTTGGTGGGTGGTTCCTCTCTGAGTATACCTGCGACTTTACCTTTTTATTTTTTTCATTGACAAATAACAATTGTATTTATTTGTGGGGTACAAAGTGATGGATTGATACGTGTACATGTTGTGGAATGACTCAATCAAGCTAATTAACATATCCATCACCTCACATACTTACCCTTGTTGTGTCTGTGTGTTACAAATATTTAAAATCTATTCTCTTAGCAATATTGAAACATACATTACTCTTTTATTAACCACAATCATCATGCTGTGTGAAAGATCTTTAGAATTCATTCCTCTTCCCTGAAACTGTGAACTCCTTAATCAACATCTCCTTATCATGCACCCCCTCTCCCCAGCCCTGGCAACCACGATTCCACTTTTTATTTATATAAGGTCAAGTTTATAGATTCAACATATGAGTGAGATCAAGCAGTGTTTGTCTTTCTGTGCCTGGCTTCTTTCATTTAACATAATGTCCTCCAAGTTCATCCATGCTGTTGCAAATGATGGAATGTAGGTCTCTGTCCTTTGTTAAGAGACAAAAGAATCACTTCTCTAAATAGGATTATGTAAGCTAGAAATAAAGGGATTTTAAGACTGAGCCAAGTAGGTAGAAGTATTTAAAGGTGCATCCTACTCAGAACAGTTCAGAAAGATAAAAAGTGTATTTTCGTTACAGCTACTCATCATGTATCTTAAACTACTAGATGCCAAATGGGATCACACAGCACACAGGATCTCAGTCCACATTCCCACGTCAGTGGCAGTAACACAGTTATTTGAGCCATCACCACTGTCTCCCAGATCCGCTGGCGGGAAATCAAGCTTCAAAGTTCAGGAGACTTTAAAAACATTTTGGGTGGATATATATGTGGTTAAGAAGAAGGGACTTACAAATGGAAGTCACGAAGTACAACATAAATCTGTACACAAAATAAGCATGAAGCCAAAAATGTGCTAATTCATTTAGGCAGTCAAAGCACTTTCTTCATTTGGATCCACTACGAGAAAAGTGTGGTTAGGTTTTGATAAACTCTTCTTTATCTGATTGTAGAAGTAACATATTCTCAAGACAAAAAGTCTTAAAATAAGAAAAAGCAAAGAGAAAAAACAAAACAGCATGAAGGGCCAGCACTGTGGCTCAATAGGCTAATCCTCCGCCTTGTGGCGCCTGCACCCTGGGTTCTAGTCCCGGTCGCGGCACCGGATTCTGTCCCGGTTGCTCCTCTTCCAGGCCAGCTCTCTGCTGTGGCCAGGGAGTGCAGTGGAGGATGGCCCAAGTGCTTGGGCCCTGCACCCCATGGGAGACCAGGAGAAGCACCTGGCTCCAGGCTTCGGATCAGTGTGGTGCGCTAGCCACAGCACACCAGCCGCAGCGGCCATTGGAGGGTGAACCAATGGCAAAGGAAGACCTTTCTCTCTCTCTCTCTCACTGTGCACTCAGCCTGTCAAAATATAAAAACAAAACAAACAAACAAACAAAAAAACAAACAAACAAAAACACCATGAAGAGACAACCACTGTTAATGGTTTGGGCCCTTCTTTCATTCAGCGAATGCTTAGCAATCATGTAGACAATATGGTGATGGTTTCTGGGAAGACACAGATTAACAAGACATGATCTTGACCTGAAGACTTTCTCAAGTTCATGTCCAAGGTGGCAAGAGGGTGATGAGGAAGTGTTGGCTACATGGCATGAAGTTTCACTGAAGAAGCAGATAAATGAAAATACAGTTATATAGGCAGAGCCTTAAAACCTAGTTTTCTATGTCCGGTGTAGGCATAGAGCATTATGGGAACAAAGAGGACCACCTAATGGCGATGTGGCAGTGAGACTGGGCAAGGCAGAAGGGAGGCCACTTCCTAGGAAAGTTCCTTGATGAGGATGTAGGAAATGTAGATAGAAAGGAGGAAAGATAATAACAGTACCTACTCCCATCTTGAGAGGCAACCAGATGTGGATGTCTTAGGACTGCTCAGACTTTCATTGCATGGATGCACTGTGATTTGCTGTGGTCAGTATAATAATTCTCTTTCCTGAAGAGAAGTAGAAGATTCTCAACAGCTCTGTCTATAGGATATGGGGTCCTTACATGCAGCAGGTGTGGGTTAAGATGTATCTTCACTGGCCCGCGTTGTGGCACAGTGGGTTAAGTCACCGCCTAAGACCCCAGCATCCTATATGGGCTCTGGTTTGTGTCTCAGTTTTTATAGTTCTAACCTAGCTACCTATTAATGTCCCTGAGAGAGCAGCAGCAGATGGCTGAAGTACTTGGACCCCTGCTACCTGTATGGGAAACCCAGATGAAGCTCCTGGCTCCTGGCTTTGATTAGCCTGGCCCAGCCCTGGCCATTGCAACAATTTGGGGAGTGAACCAGCCAATGGTTCCCAATAATTCATATACAAGAGAAGTTATACTTCAGAGAGATTTCTAATGAAAAGACATGGGACTAGAACACCCACATAAACAGCCCATGGTGACCTAGGAGAAACATCTCTCATTGTCATCCAGTCATGAAATGACAAAACCTTTTACTGAAAGGTGGGACAGCTTTGCCATAAACATTACCATGTAACAGCATCTGTCACAGCTTGTTTAGTGCTGGAGAAAGCACGCCAGGCCCTGGTGTTTAAATTATGTCTAGTAAACTGTGCTTAAATACAATGCTAACATCCTCTCATCTTAATTCCATAGCTGCCAATCACTGACATTAGTCGCTTGAAAGACAGAGGAAAAAATAAGCCTGAGAAAGATAGGAAACACAAAGCACACAGTGGCATTAGCTGTAGAACTTCTCCAGAGCTATCTGCCTGGAGGAGAGCATTGTGGTCAGCCAGAGCAGAGGAGTTGCCCAAGAGTATGGTCACCCATGTGTGGCTCCTGGACCACCAGCAGCATTGGCATCAAATTCTATGCTCTCATCTTAGATCTACCAACTCCAGCATTGTGGGAACAGGGCCAAGGAATCTGTTATTTAAAATACATGGGTTATGCTGATGCTTGCTAATGGTAGAGAACCCTTCTTCTCTTACCTCCAGGAGTGATAGTTGGGCTTAATCTGAGAATCTTGAAGTAGTGAGGAAGGCCAGGGCCCCAGCCAGAAGCATTTCTAAGAGCCCCCCCTCATGTGGTGGCCCTTCAGGCTTGAGAACACTGGGGTCTTTGGTATGGCTTGTAGAACGCGGAACACCACCCAACCTTGCCCCTGGCTCTTTGAACTTTTATGACTGCGATGTCTCCCATGTGATCATTCTTGCCATTCTTTGTAAAGACATCAAGTCATTTCCAATAAATTGACTGCCCAGCTTGATCATTTATTCAGTCCATTAATAGTGTTCATGCATCTTCCACCTGTAGGACAATCATTTCATCTCATATGAGAGGAGAGGATACAACAGTTTCCTCACCCACGGGAGTCTAAGACCAAATAAGAGAACACCCCAAAAGGTGTTCAACAGACTTGTTGGACAATGACTAATACATACTCAGTACGGGAGGGGGGCAAACTGGCAGTGGTGCCGAGTCAGACAATGGTGTGCCTTGTTTCAAATGCCCATTGCTTGCTACATCCCCAATGAGGCAGGTGCTGTTCTCAAAAGAACCACCTGGAGATGGAAGGAATGGTGCTCTTGCCCATTTAGCTGGGGCTTTCTGCAAATTATTGCTAAGCAAATCACCCTAGGTCGTATGGTCGATAAATAGCAGAGCTTGGACTTGAACAAGGCCTTTTGACTACAGACTCTCTATACCTAACCACTGCACTATGTGGTTCTGGATGGAGACCTGGATGCAAAGGGGACGAGCTCATCTCTACTCCTTTTCCAGCTGTCTTAGCCAGACATGGCTACAGCCTTACCTTTGTGGATTGAGGGAGGGCCTGGCCAGTCCAGCTACCCCCTATTGCTGCACAGTGTCTGGAATCTCCCCCGAGGTCTTGGAGCCCTGAGCTAGGTCTCTAAGTCCAGGTAGGGAGAGCATACCTTATCCTTGGTGACTTTGGAGTCAGGCGCAGGAGCAACACCTGGTTCATATTTTTCTTTCCAGGAAAAAGAGGGCGTTGTTAGGAGCAGAAAAGCTCATTGTTAGCTTCTCCTTCCAGACAAAATTGCCCATTCAAGTGCCATATCACAGACAGTTACTAAAGACTATCTAAGAAATTGACGGCCTGCTGAGTAAATTCCAAAATGGCAGAACCATTGACTCCACCATGCTGAGTATAAGACATTCATTATATACGAGGAAGATGAGGCTTAGAGAGTTAAGTACATTGGTCAAAGTTCCATAGTTAATGGGTGACAGCTGGGATTCAGGGAGATCGATTTCTGACGCCAAAACCAGTGTTCTTAACCACTAAGTTATTTTTGTCTACTAGCATTAGGAAATGACAAAGCTTGTAGTAATGTCAACCCTACAGGAACAATGCTAGGGAGACTAAGAGCATAGAGTTTGGAGGACATATCTTATACCAGCCTTAATTCTTCATTTCTCTCTAGCGATGCCTGTTTCCCAGTGATGTTTTTCCAGTTCCTCCCATAAAAGATGCCACATGTATTTCTTTCTTTCTTTTTTTCTTTCTTTGACAGGCAGAGTGGACAGTGAGAGAGAGAGAGAGAGAAAGAAAGGTCTTCCTTTTGCTGTTGGTTCACCCTCCAATGGCCACCGTGGCCGGCGCGTTGTGGCCGGCGCACCGCACTGATCCGAAGCCAGGAGCCAGGTGCTTCTCCTGGTCTCCCATGGGGTGCAGGGCCCAAGGACTTGGGCCATCCTCCACTGCACTCCTGGGCCATAACATAAAGCTGGCCTGGAAGATGGGTGACCAGGACAGAATCCAGTGCCCAGACTAGGACTAGAACCCCATGTGCCGGCGCTGCAGGTGTAGGATTAGCCTATTGAGCCGTGGTGCCAGCCATGCCACGTGTATTTCTACTTCTTGACTCTGGATCTAACCACATAACTTTTTGTTGTTGTTTTTCAAGATCACATCTTCCAAGTCTAAATGATCAAGGACTTGTGTATTTTCGTTTGCATAGGTGTCTGTCAGCCACCACAATCAGAGGGTAGGTTCACCAGTCCCATGAAAAGGACACGCACCCCATGAGACAGAGCCGTCTCCAGCTTCACTCTGCTTCCATCAGTTGAGCCCAGGAAGTTCACATGATGTTGACAATAACTTGCAGTTGTTTGTAAACTAAAGATATTTTATCTCCAAAGTGAAGGGGAGGAGAGGGAAAGGGAGAGAGAGGGAGGGTGGGGACAGAGAACAGGAGGGAGGGGATGAGAAAGAGAGTATCATTATATTCCCAGAACTGTATAAACTATATGGAACCTGGAAAAAACTAAAAATTCAAAAAATAAAACCAAAAAAAGACAACAACCAAAAGTCATGATTGCTTTAAAACATTCAATTTTGTGATTTGTTACTTTGAAATTTCGTGGCAATAGCTAATAAATACAAAGAACTACCCAGTTTGAGATACAGGCTCAAATCAACTTCTGTCACATGATGGCTTTGACCATGATTAAAACTTTCTACATCACAATGTTTGTCACAAAAGAGAGCAAAATAAAATTGTCTACTCACACAAAGCGTTTGCATTTCTGAGCGCTGATTAAATGAGATAATGTCGGAAAAATGCCTAGTGCAGCCCTTGGCACAAGTCATATTCTCTTAGCTCTCCTGGCAGGGACCCCTGGACTAATCAAGGGCTCTGCAGGCCTCGGTAATAGGAGCTAAGTATTGGATGGCAGACTGGTGCCTGCTGATGGGTTCTGAAGTTTGCAGATTTTACAGATTCAGTGTAGTGTAAGTGACATGGAGGTGCCCGTTCAGCAGAATTAACTTGCATGTGCTGAACACTCTCAGCCTGAGGAATGAGCTGGGCTGTGTGTGCGTGCGAGTGTGCGTGCATTGATTGTAAGCGGAACATCAGCAAAGACAGGGACTATTTCCGTTCCTCCAAGATTCAGTGCGGTGCCTCCATCACTGTTCCATTATTGCATGAACTTGGCCACTCCGTTCCTTGGAGTCCACAGCATTTAGAAGAGAAGAAAATAGCAGGAAGCATTGGCCCGTCCTCCAGCATTTATTTAAACACGCTCCCCTGCGCGCCAATGTTGCAGCAGCCCTGATGTGATTGAACGAGCAGGGGCAGTCGCTTCCCAGGACGAAAGGCACATTTTGATTCATGTGGGCAGCTCCTCCAGCCAGCCTCCCAGGGAGGACTGTAGAGCAGCGGCTCTCCAGCCTGCCAGGCCCCTGGAGGCAAGCTACACAAAGGAAGCAGGCGAGGGGTGGGGTGAGGGGCCATGGGCATTTACTGGAGCTTATAAAACTGTCAGCAAAGCCGCCTCGTTCGCTTGGACTCCCACCTCGCTGTGCTCTACCGCGCCCGAGTCAGCGTCTTGATTTAGCTGCATAAATAATCTGCCATCCTTTGAGGCCTGGGTAGCTGTGGGGGTGGGGACTAAGAAACTCTGCGAGGGCACACACCCTGGGCTTCAGACTGTGTCTTAGAAAGGAGCAGGTAGTTGGTGATTTCTCTAAATGATTTCCATATCCTGTATTGACTATGTCACGCATGGAATTGATCCTTGGTCAGTTAGCCAAATGACTAAAATATCTAGAAACCACATTGATTTTTAGGCTCTCTCGCTCACTCGCTCTCTCACTCTTGCTCTAAACGTTGTTATTTGTAATTATAGCTTATTTTCTTTCTTTCCTCTACCAGATCAGACATCTGACTTTCAAATCCAACAATTGCTTTGTATCTTTGACCAATCCTAAAAAGTTCCTGTTTTTTTTTTTTTTCAACTAAGCTGCTTGCAGAAAAGTCTGCTTGAAATAAAGCTCAACCCACTCTCAAAAACAGCCAGCCTCTTCTCAGTTCAGCAAGAGAGCCTAGCACAGAGGTCAGCCACCAGCGGCCATCCCTGCTTCCTCCCTGTCCCCACTCCAGACCCCAGCTGGACTAAAAGAAGGGAAATTTCCATTCCACACAATGAAATGGGCAGTGGTCAAGGCTAGGACCATGGTAGGCCTTTGTTCTCTCTTGGGAAAAACTCGAAGCTGGGACAATGAATAGCACCAGATGTTCCGACTCAGACCCTGCCCTGATGCAGGGGTGGCTGCTCTGCAAATGCAGCAGTCTGAAACTTGTAAGAAAATGCACAGAGTAACAACCTGGGGTGCAAGGACTCCCTAAGCCTCCTTGTTGCTAATAGTGTAAATTATTTATTTATTTATTTGAAAGTCAGAGTTACACAGAGAGAGAAGGAAAGGCAGGGAAAGAGAAAGATCGTCCATCCGCTGGTTCACTCCCCAGTTGGCTGCAACGGCCAGAGCTATGCTGATCCGAAGCCAGGAGCCAGGAGCTTCTTCTGGGTCTCCCATGTGGGTGCGGGGGCCCAAGGACTTGGCCATCTTCCACTGCTTTCCCAAGCCATAGCAGAGAGCTGGATCGAAAGTGGAGCAGCCAGGACACGAACCGGGATGCCGACACTGCAGGCCATGTCTTTACCCACTATGTCACAATGCCACCCCTGGCAGTATAAATTAACATGGCTGGGTAGAGAGCCATACCTAGACAAGGTAGGCTGGCCCCTTCTGTGATATAACTGAGCCTTGTGAACACACAGCATGGAATGTGTAAAAAGCTTCTGCATGCATGCTGACTTTTTTTTTTTTTTTTTTGTCTCTGGAATTAATGCAAATAAATGCTCTATGGTTTATTTGACCCAAGTAGGTCTAGCCATGGCTCCTCTTCTTCTTCTTTTTTTTTTTTTTTTTTATTTCTATTGTTCACTTAGCTTTCTCTTGCTCACTAATGATGACTTTGACATCTGTCAGACTTCACTTTTAAGGTTTTCTCACTCTTCTATTGTGGACAAACAGTATAAAAAGCAGAACACTCGGCCGGCGCCACGGCTCACTAGGCTAATCCTCCGCCTGTGCGCCGGCACTCCGGGTTCTAGTCCCGGTCGGGGCGCCGGATTCTGTCCCAGTTGCCCCTCTTCCAGTCCAGCTCTCTGCTGTGGCCCGGGAGGGCAGTGGAGGATGGCCCAGGTCCTTGGGCCCTGCACCTGCATGGGAGACCGGGAGGAAGCACCTGGCTCCTGGCTTCGGATTGGCACAGTGCGCAGGCTGTAGCGGTCATTTGAGGGGTGAACCAACGGAAAAGGAAGACCTTTCTCCCTGTCTCTCTCTCTCACTGTCTAACTCTGCCTGTCAAAAAAAATGAATAAATAAAAAATTAAAAATTAAAAGAAATCCATGTATTTAAAAAAAAAGAACACCTGTAGGCCGGCGCCGCGGCTCACTAGGCTAATCCTCCACCTAGCGGCGCCGGCACACCGGGTTCTAGTCCCAGTTGGGGCGCCGGATTCTGTCCCAGTTGCCCCTCTTCCAGGCCAGCTCTCTGCTGTGGCCAGGGAGTGCAGTGGAGGATGGCCCAGGTGCTTGGGCCCTGCACCCCATGGGAGACCAGGGGAAGCACCTGGCTCCTGGCTCCTGCCATTGGATCAGCGCGGTGTGCCGGCCGCAGCGCGCCGGCCGCGGCGGCCATTGGAGGGTGAACCAACGGCAAAAGGAAGACCTTTCTCTCTGTCTCCTCTGTCTCTCTCTCTCACTGTCCACTCTGCCTGTCAAAAAAAAAAAAAAAAAAAAAAAAAAAAAAAAAAAAAAAAAACACCTGTGCTCTTTTTGTAAAAGATTTATTTGTTTATTTATTTAGGAAGTCCGAGTTACAGAAAGAGTGAGAGAGACAGAGATCTTTCATCCACTGGTTCACTCTCCAGATGACTGTAACTGCTAGCATTGGGTCAGCCTGAAGCCAGGAGCTTTATTCAGGCCACCCATATAGGTGGCAGTGTCCCAAACACTTGGACCATCTTCCACTGCTTTTCCCAGGCCATTAGCAGAGAACTGGGTTGGAAGTAGAGTAGCTGGGATAGGAACCAGCACCCATATGGGATGCTGATGTCACAGGCAGCAGCTTTACCTACCAGCCGCAACTCTGGGCCCCAACCCATGTTCTTTACAACAGGAACCTAGACAAGGGAAGGGTGATAGGGCTAGGGGTTGGGATAAACCAGACACCATGAAAAAGTAGTAACAAGAAAACAAGTATATGATACATGTGTAAAAACTATTTAGGAATCCTTGGAAGTAATTTGTAACAAACACAAAGCAATCCAATAGAAATAGAATACAATAACCCTGGTTCTAAACAGAAGAGCTATTCTTTTTTTTTTTTTTAAACTTTTATTTAATGAATATAAATTTCCAAAGTACGACTTATGGATTACAATGGCTTCCCCCCCATACCGTCCTTCCCACCCACAACCCTCCCCTTTCCCACTCCCTCTTCCCTTCCATTCACATCAAGATTCATTTTCGATTATCTTAATATACAGAAGATCAGCTTAGTATACATTAAGTATGGATTTCAACAGTTTGCTCCCACACAGAAACATGAAGTGAAAAATAATAGATGATTTTTTTTAAAATGATGATGAAATCAGAGCAGACCTATTGTCATGTTTAATCCCAGTGAGAGTCAAGTTGGGAATTGATAATTTCTTTTTTTTTTTTTTACAGAGGATCAGTTTAGTATGCATTAAGTAAGGATTTCAACAGTTTGCACCCCCATAGAAACACGAAGTGAAATATATTGTTTGAGTACTCGTAATAGCATTAAATCTCAATGCACAGCACATTAAGGACAGAGATCCTACATGAGGAGTAAGTGCACAGTGACTCCTGTTGTTGACTTTACCAATTGACACTCCTGTCTATGGCATCAGTAATCTCCCTATGCTCCAGTCATGAGTTTCCAAGGCTATGGAAGCCCTCTGAGTTCTCCGATTCTTATCTTGTTTAGACAAGGTCATAGTCAAAGTGGAGGTTCTCTCCTCCCTTCAGAGAAAGGTACCTCCTTCTTTGAAGACCTGTTCTTTCCACTGGGATCTCACTCACAGAGATCTTTTGCCAGAGTGTCTTGGCTTTCCATGCCTGAAATACAGAAGAGCTATTCTTAAATATTATAATATCATAGACTCAAAAAGTTAACACTCTTGTATTAGAAAATGTAATTATCCCAGAAATTTCATAAGCTCAGTGTGTATTTTCCTGTTGTTTAATGAAGAATAATATAATTAATATATGATGAAAGGATTTTCTCTACTTTTTTCATTACAGATTTCTACTTCCATTGATAGTGTATTTTTGATTCAGAAGAATGAGGATATTTTTGAGACAAAAAACTCAACATCAATGAAAAAGAATGCATTTCTTAATCTACTCTGAAGTCATATGGTGCTATTTAGTAAAGGCATGGCCTTTTCATATTGAAATATTTTCATATTTTCAAAGAAATATATTTTACATGTATGTATGTATTCAGCTTTGAATTTCCAAAAAGAAGTTTGGAAATTAAGGGTAGCTCCCAGCCAGTAGTAACTGGTAAGCTGGCTTCCAATTATATAACATAACTGGGAAAAAACCATAGTTTTCCTTGCCCTGGCTCTACTTAATGTAGTGCAAATAAAATCTATTTTCTAACTAACATATTACCATAGGAAATTAGTTTGGGGTGTGCTGATTGCTCAGAAAAAAAAAAAATCTCTGAAAACTGCTCAATTAAAAATTCCATCTCTTGAAATTGATTACTGCTTAATTAAAATCACTTTAGGAATTTGTAGAAAAGTAGGAGTCTTCGAATTCTTTACTAGGACTCAGTTCTGCAGAATAATAGCAAATGGATTTCTTCCTTTCTGATAGAATTCTACGCTCTAAAATGTGTTAAAATCACTCATTCTGTGTTGAACAAAGATTAAAAGCCTTGTGATTGATCAACGTTCCTGTGCCGTATTTTCTATGCTCATATATTTTATACTTTGGAAGATTTCTGGGTACAGAGATTGGATCAGTGGCATGCAAGTATATTAATGGCAAGTAGAGGGATGGAAAAAGTGTTTCCAGCTACTAAGCCTACTTTTCATTTGAATCCTACATAGCATTGTATGGCATATAAACCTGTGCTTTGGAATTGCAATTTTGCTGGAAGTCACCAGAAACCCAGATACATTTGAAACAAACCAGGAAAAATGTCTTCCACCATGTACAGTTTACTTGGTTTTCAGGTAAGCAAAAGTTTTGTGTGTTATACAGTTCCAGTGTAGTTAGGCTTTTCACACTCTGACAGTTTTATTTTATTGAGGCTGTAGCACTGAGACAAGGCATTGCATTCATGTGAAAGTTGATGACTGGATTTCAGTAAGTATCGTCAAAACATACTGTTTTTTTATCTGCATTTCAAATTGTTTTGGCGTGAGGCCATGTTTTGCATTTACGTTTCTAAAAAATTCACAAGCTTTTTCTGCAGTCTCATAGTCTAAATATTTTTTTCACCAAATGTATCTCGCGTGTAATACACTTGTTCCAGTTTTAAAATATTATCGCTCACAAACCACACATGGCCAGCCAGACAATTGTGTTCTCTGATGTAAATCTTCTGCTTGTGTCGGAGGCCAGAGATGCTGTGATTGTTAACTGAAAGCCACGTGTATTTGAATGCTGTTTGGCGACTGTACATTTAAACATGTGCAGATGGTTAGCCTGATGGAGTTGACATTGTCTGAGTGCCCCATTTGCCATCTATAATGTCATTTATTTTCATATATTCTCTTTATATTAGCTTGCACAACAACTCTAGGCAAGTAGGTTTTGTTAAAAACAAAGCAATGGAATCCAAAGTTAAGTAACCTGTCCAAGATCCCAGAGCTAGTAAGAGATGAAATCAGGCTCACGTGCTGGTCTTCAACTTCTAATCCATTGCACCATCCCAGTGGCCACCTGAATACAAACCTACCTAAGGAACACTCCTATATGAATGGTCATGTCGGAGAACACAGACGAATCATCGACACAGCTTTTCACCAACGTCCTCCTACTTCCACCTTTGTTAGACTATATGCAGTGATTTTAAATGTTCATGGAACATGGAATTGAAAAATAAGTTCAATTGGGCACAATAAAATTGAAATCCACCCATAGATTTTCATAATACACATTTTCTGTGAGCTTTTTTTGAAGATCCCACATAAACTGATGAAATTTACACTCCTTTGCAGTCTGTACTTCTCGTTTAAGCTGTTCTTCCATGCTTTCCATTATACATAATTTGAAATAACTGACGATTTGCATGATAATATCCTATCCAACTCTCATTTGCTTATTGAACATTTAGATTACTTTTACTGATGATGCCTCACTTTCTTCATTCCCATTTTGCTTCTGTAGACTGGATTCTCCCTTATTTTTTTCTTTCCTGTTACTTCTTTATCTTAGTCTTACTTTTCTCTTCACAACAACCTTCTGCTTTCATCCTTTTACCCTTGAGTGAGGGGAATTTGCTTTGCTTTAAAAAGAAAAACAGTCATGAAAACAGGCAATCATGGTTTTTCTCAGCACTAAGGCCTCATTTGATCTTGGGTTGTCTTACAGCTGATCACTCTTCCTGACTGCTGATTTAAAAAACATTTTGGTAAAGAATTTTTCCAGTTGGTTAGATTCTGGATTTAAAGCAGTTTATGTGAAAATTCCAGTTTTCAAAGTGGAAAATGAGACACTGATGGGACAAGAATCCTTTCCGTGTTTGTATAAATCATCAGTATGGGTCGCTAACACAATAATTCAGGCATTCTCAAGATTCGAACTGAATTATGGTCTGCCGTAGTGCCTACTCCTTGGAGAGAAAGAGCTTTGTGGACGGCGTCGTGGCTTACTTGGCTAATCCTCCACCTGTGGGGCCGGCAACCCGGGTTCTAGTCCCAGTTGGGGCGCCGGATTCTGTCCCAGTTGTTCCTCTTCCAGGCCAGCTCTCTGCTGTGGCCCGGGAGTGCAGTGGAAGATGGCCCAAGTCCTTGGGCCCTGCACCCACATGGGAGACCAGGAGGAAACACCTGGCTCCTGGCTTTGGATCAGAACTGTGCGCCGGCCATAACGGCCATTTGGAGAGTGAACAAACGGAAGGAAGACCTTTCTCTTTGTCTCTCTCTCTCGCTGTCCGCTGTCTAACTCTGCCCATCCAGAAAAAAAAAAAAAGCTTTGTGTTTTAGTGTTTTATCTGAGCATATACAGGGATGGGGGTAAAGGAAGCAACTCCATGCATGCCAACATTGGGAGTAGGCTTGGGGCTGATAGTCTTAGGAACTGTCTTCATCAGAGAATTGGAAGAAGTGGTTGTTGAGCCCTCATGCAATGCCAACAGTCTTCTAAAGCATGGTCTCAATGGAAGGTATTGAGAGTAAGGGGTATGGGAGTGGCCATGGCCTAAGCATTTGGGTTACAGTTCCTGAGCAGTAGACACCTACCAATCAGCTATGTGCTCCTCTTCCGGGTTATGTCACCTAATGTATCTTGGTATTTTTTTAATTTTTATTTATTTACTGACAGGCAGAGTTAAACAGAGAGAGACAGAGAGAAAGGTCTTCCTTTTCCGTTGGTTCTCCCTCCAAATTGCTGCTACAACCAGCATGCTGTGCCGATCCAAAGCCAGGAGCCAGGTGCTTCCTCCTGGTCTCCCATGTGGGTGCAGGGCCCAAGGACCTGGGCCATCCTCCACTGCCCTCCCGGGCCACAGCAGAGAGCTGGACTGGAAGAGGAGCAACCGGGACAGAATCCGGCGCCCCAACTGGGACTAGAACCCGGGTTGCCAGCCCCACAGGTGGAGGATTAGCCAAGAGAGCTGCGGCGCTGGCCCGTATCTTGGTATTTTGAAGGTCTGTCTGATCACTTCTTGGCCTTTTAGCTAGGATCAAATGTTAAAGGCCTCTCTGAACTAAAGACTGGGTCCAAAAGTGGTCCCAGAAGTGGCATAATGATATTCACTAATTCAACAAAACACCTTTGGAAAACTAAGTTATGTTTTTCAACCTCACACAGCTTAATGTCCCACAGAGTGGATGGATAGGATTCTAGACAGAAACTGTACATCTTCAAAAACAGGGGGAGGCAGTGCCAAGCACAAGCTTCTGGGTTCACATTGCAGCTCCCTCCCCTCACTCAACTAGTTTTATATCCTGAGGGCAAGTTCTCAGTTTCCTGAGTGTGTTTGCTTGCCCTCAAAATGGATACGGACATAGTCCCTCCAGATGGCACTACACAGAGAGCCATGTTTGCTATACCATAAACGTTAATGGGTATCTGTCCCTGTTTTTATGAAACTGTCTGCGAATTTTAATGCATTGATCAATAAATGCTTGCTTCTCTGCCTTTTTCTTTCAGTCATTTGCCTTTTTGCTCAATATACTCAATCATCAGCACCCAAGAGAAGTTTACTGATGAAGTTTTTCTCTGGATAAAACTTTGGCAGAGCAGATCAGAAAAGAATAACGCACAGCTTGACAATACTGCTGTTTCTAGACACATGGCTGGTCTTTCTATGTTAGATGCCACCTTGGAACACAGTGCCGCAGGCTTTAGATAAGTCTGGAAAACTTGGAGAGTTGGACAGTGGGTTAGACGTTCAAAAAGAAGAATTATTTGGAAGTGTTTGTTTAATGATCAAACGTCCACATATACCCGTTTCTTATTTGCCATCCATTCTCTGTTGATTTCTCACCTTAAAATAGCCTGAAAGTCTCAGGGGCAACACATTCCTGTTATAAATGGAAGAGAAATAATAACGCCATGTGCCAGGCAGTATGTTTTCATTTTTTTCACTCTAGTAGGATACACATGCATAAAATATACTGTTTTAACCATCATCGGGTACACTTCTGTGGCATTAAGTACATTCACATTGTTGTACAGCCATCACTGCCATCTACCTAGAGAATTTTTGCACCATTCTAAACTGAAACTCTGCACCCATTAAACAACAGACCATTTGTTTCTCCCTAAGCCCCCAGCAACTATCATTCTACCTTCTGTCTCCATGGTTTTGACTATTCTAGGTGCTTCATATTAGCAGAATGGGGCAATCAGACAGTATGTGTCCTTTTGTACCTGCATTATTTCATGTAGTATGAAGTCCTCAAGTTTTGTCCATGTCTTAGCATATATCAGAATTCCCTTTCCTTTTAAGGCAGAATAATTTTTCCATTATATATATAATATATAATATATATATAGTTTATCTACTTATCCCTCAATGGACACTTGAATTGCTTTTATATTTTGTCTATTACGAATACCATTTGTTTCTTTAAATCATGTGCATCATTTTCTCCATTTCATAGATGACAAAACAGAGACTCAGAAGAACCACATGTCCTCAATTATCCTGTTCATGCCAAAAATCAAATCGGTCACTATTTACTGTTGAAGCCCAAGTTCTCACCACTGTGCTACACACCCTTGGCCTCACTCCAGGCCCTCCATTGTACCCATTCTCTGGAAATCATGGACTATAGATTGGGGCATCAAACCTAACCCAGAATCCTCCCCTTGGGTTTAGTAATTTGCTAGAACACACAGAGTTCCCTGCAAGTGCTACGCTTACAATTGTCATTTTATTATAAAGGAACAATCAAATAGAAGGTATGCACAGGGCATAGTCTTGGGGAGAATGGGGAGACCAGAGCTTCTGTCTTCATTGTGGCTTAAAAGTCAGAGCGCCCCAGCCTTCCAGGAAATGGGAATGCTCCCCACACAGAAGCCCTCCAAACCCCATTGTTCAGAGGTCTTAGCAAGGTCCCATTATGTAAGCACAGTTAATTAAATCATTCAAGACTAAGCTGAGTCTCTAGTTCCTCTGCCCTCTCCTGAGAGCTCCAACACTTTAGCTTCATTTTTTTTATTCTTCTGTCATGACCAGAAGCTCCCTTAAAACCCTCTTAAAGGGGCTGTCACTGTGGCTAGCGGGTAAAGTTGCCACCTGCAGTGCCAGCATCCCATATGGGCACTGGTTCGAGTCTGGGTTGCTCCATTTTCGATCCAGTTCTCTGCTGTGGTCTGGGAAAGCAGTGGAAGATGGTCCAAGTCCTTGGGCCCCTGCACCCACATGGGAGTCCTGGAAGAAGCTCCTGGCTTTGGATTGGTGCAGTTCTGGCTGTTGTGGCCATCTGAGGAGTGAACCAGTGATGGAAGACCTCTCTTTCTCTCTGCCCCTCCTCTGCCTCTCTGTAACTCTGCCTTTCAAATAAATAAATAAATAAATAAATCTTTTTAAAAAACCTTTTAGAACCTACCTTGAGTGCCCTAGCACAAACTCTGATATAGTCTGGTAGAAAGGGACTTGTTATGAGCAACAAAACTAGCACTCAGGAAATTCCAAGGATTTCTTGAACTCTGTGCCAAGAACCAGGGACAAAGTCTGGATCTTTTTTTTTTTTTTCCTATCATATCACAACCCCCCAACTGAGGAAAATCCCAAGTTCTTCTTGCAATCAAGATTCAAAAGAAAGCAATTACAATAGAAGCAACAGGGAATGGTTTTCTATGCAGTGACCATGGGTTTATTTATGGACTGAAGAAATCCAGCCACTGACTGGGATGGTTGCAGTGACTCATGGCTTTGGGCTTTCAAGGAAGCATCTTCTCTTAAATGAGTGTAGCTCTTCTATCCACAGAATAGTCTCACTCTCTGGCCCCAGGTACTAACAAACGCAAGGCATAGATCTTTTCTCTTGCAGATACACATTATCACTGCATTAATGGTTTGCTTTTATGTTTGCTTGAAGGAGGGAATAGCTGCAACATCATGTTAGGATACATGATGACAGCAAAATGGAGTGATCAACTGATTCCACAAATCAAGTCGATAACTAGAGCAGGTTGGAAGACATGAGGCACGAAGGTGTGGAATGCTCCAGGGCACCGAAACTGTCTCTATGACCTCAGGTACGTTATTGAGACTCTGTGCCTCATTTCTTTATCAGTTTTCACACATACCACAGAGAGTTGTTGGAGGGATGAACCAAAATAATAATATACATACTGGCTTTGGTGTAGTGGGTAAAGCTGCTGCCTGTAGTGTCGGCTTCCTATATGGATGCCGGATCAAGTCCCGCCTGCTCTTGTTTTGTTTTGTTTTGTTTTTTTAAGATTTATTTGAAAGAGTTACAGAGAGAGGTAGAGACAGAGAGAGAGGTCTTCCATCCACTTGTTCACTCCCCCAGATGTCTGCAAAGGCCTGAGCTGGGCTGATCTGAAGCCAGGAGCCAGGAGCTTCTTCCGGGTCTCCCACGTGGGTGCAGGGGTTCAAGGGGTCCAAGGAGTCCAAGGACTTGGGCCATCTTCTACTGCCATCCCAGGCCATAGCAGAGAGCTGGATCAGAAGAGGAGCAGCCAGGACTAGAACCCGCACTCATATGGGATACCAGCACTTCAGGACAGGGCTTTAACCCACTGTACCACAGCACCAGCCCCCTGCTCCTCTTCCGATCCAGCTCTCTGCTATGGCCTGGGAAAGCAGTAGAAGATATCCCAAGTCCTTGGGCCCCTCCACCTGCGTGGGAGACCTGGAAGAAGCTCCTGGCTCCTGGCTTCCAATTGGCACAGCTCCCGCTGTTGTGGCCATCTGGAGAGTGAACCAGTGGGTGGAAGACCTCTCTCTCTCTCTCTGCTTCTGGCTCTCAGTAACTCCACCTTTTGAATAAACAAATAAATCTTTTAAAAAAAGAAATAATAATATAGACTCAACACTGAAAAGAATATGTGGTGCATGTAATTGAATAAGTTTTTAATAAATGTTAGCTATTACAGGTTGATAATTCTTAATCTGAAAATCCAAACTCCAAAATACTTCCAAATTCATGCTTCTTGAATCTCTATGTGATGTCTCAAGTGGAAAATTCCACATCTGACCTCAAGTGATAGGTGGCAGACAAAACACAGGGACACAAAAATATTTTAAAACATTATGTTTAGGCTATTGCGTATAAGTATAGCTGAAATGTAAATGAATTTCATATTTAGACTTGGGTCCCATCCCCAAGATATTTCATTATGAATATGTAAATACTCCAAAATTTTAAAAAATTCCAAATCCCAAATATAGTTCTGGTCTCAAGCATTTTCGATAAGGGACACTTTGTAATTATTATTTCTGTGTCTAATTCTGGCCTCCTACATATAGATGGGACATTCAACCATTCTGGTTCCCTCCCTCTCTGCTCCATTCTCTTCTACTTGTCTTTATCTGGGAGAGAATATTCCAAGGTAGACCTCCGAGAGCTGTCCTCAGCCTCTTCCTTCTTTGCTGTCACTCCTCTGAGAGCCATCCTTCCCTCAGGTTCTCGCTCTCACCTCAGCTGATGATTCTGACGTCTTGAGCTTCACCGCAGCCCTCGGTTCTTAGCTAATACCAGCCTGTGGCAATTCCACTTTTCTACCCAGGTGAGTCTCCATCATGTCCAATGGCATGGGCTTTACCCAAACTCATTCTCTTTCTCAGCTGGCATCTGACCACTTTCCTATTTCTGCCAATGGCACCTGATTCTTCCAGACAGTCATGCATATACCCCTACCCTTTATAAGGTGCTCAATGATGGAGTAAGGGAGTTACTCACAATATAGAAGCAGATAGAAAAGCAAGCTAAGGAATTCTGGGTAAGAGGTACAGACTTGGATGCACTCTTTCCACGATGAAGGATAGATACATTATAAAGGAAAGGGGAAAAAAGAAAACTAAAAGAGATGGCTGTTGGCCGTGCCGCAGCTTACTAGGCTAATCCTCCACCTTGCAGCGCCAACACACCGGGTTCTAGTCCCGGTCGGGGCACCGGATTCTGTCCTGGTTGCCCCTCTTCCAGGCCAGCTCTCTGCTGTGGCCCGGGAGTGCAGTGGAGGATGGCCCAAGTCCTTGGGCCCTGCACCCCATGGGAGACCAGAATAAGTACCTGGCTCCTGCCATCGGATCAGTGTGGTGCACTGACCGCAGCACGCCAGCCGTGGCAGCCATTGGAGGGTGAACCAACGGCAAAGGAAGACCTTTCTCTCTGTCTCTCTCTCTCACTGTCCACTCTGCATGTCAAAAAAAAAATTATAAAAAAAAAAGAGATGGCTGCATTCAACAACAAAAACTCATATTGTTGTACTAGAAACGGAACAGAACCAGAGTGAGCAAATGTGACTGGGCTGTGGCCAGGCAGCAGCCAAGAGAAGCCACGAATCTGATGCTGGGATGCTGGGCATTAAAGGGAATAAAACAGCCTCTGGATGTCAGTTAAGCTCCCTACTCAACGTAAGGGTAGCATCTGAATCCCCAACCTTCAGCACCCACAGAGGAAGTCAAGTGTACCAAGGAGACTCCAAGGAAACATAGCAGTAACAATGGCCAAACCAGTAGCCACAGTCTGGCTGATTATTTTTGAAGCAGATGGACTTCGTGCTGCTGTCCCTGGGATCCCTCCACTGTCTGGAAGGCCAGGCAGGAGCCTCATTGGAATGCCCAATCCTAATAGGAAAGAAACACAGAGGCTGCAAGAGGCAGGTGGAGAGGAGAAGACAGCTCACCTGTGCCACGTGGAGGTTGCTTCAAATCTCCAAGCCTGGTGATGTCCCCGTGGGGGAGGAACTGGAAACACCACCAGTGACAGGTGACTCCACTCCTTACACCCTGACATTCCTTGTGTAGCTGCAGTGGTTTCAAGATAGAATAAACAACCAACTCACTCAGATGGCACAAAGGGACGAAAGGAAGAGTTCAAGGGATGAATTTGTTCTATGAAGCAACAATAAGAGACAGCCTTTAAGTAAGACCGAACAACCCAGGAAGAGGCAACCCAGAATGATGATTCTGGCTGTCACTCAGGCAATTTCCTGGGTTTAGCAGTCCACTGGGCCACAGGGAGCAGTTTGCTCTCATTACTGCAAACATAGTATGTGTATGTGTGTGTGCGTGTGTGTGCGTGTGGGGGGGCAGTACTTGCACGCACACGCACACGCACACGCACGGATGAGGCGTATGTATAGTGTCTGGTTAGTGAAATTGTCTGGAGCAATTTAAAGCTGTAACAAAGAGAGAAGTAATTGCTGTAGCTTCAAAGGAGCATGGCAAGCAGATTAACAACACTCTCTGGACAGAAGAACATTTCACTAATTGGCACCTTTCGCCTAGACCCGCCTGCTCTCCATACTAGGGGACAATATCTTGGTTTCCTCTCCAGCACAAATCTCTGTGAAAGCCCAATAAGAGAGGAACGGAAAGGAGAGGTGGTTATTAAATTTCCCTTAAGCTCACAAACTCATTTCTTGTAAGCTCCTTTCATTTCTTGGAGTTGTTGCTGCCAGTTGCACACTGGGAGTCTAACAGTCGTTCACCCACTGCCTTGGGCTTGCAGATTTCTCTAGGATGGACCCTGCCTGCCCAGGGCTGCTAGCAAGGAGCCGTGGCTGAATTCCTTGTGACATATCGGTCTTCCGTTCCCCACCCTGGAAACAGATAGGTCTCTAATAGGCTTGTCACAGAAGGCTCGGGGTAAATCTCTTACCCTGAATTTTAAACCTCCCCAGCCTCAGCACTAATTCCCTGGGCTTTATCCACCCGTTCCCTCCACCCCCTGCCTTGGCCCATGTGTGAAAACCCTGCATATGTGAACACATGTGTACTTGGAAGAGAACAAGCAGAGGGTCAAGAGACCATACACTAGTGCTAACTTTGCTGCTCGCCAGCTATGGGAGTCAGAAAAAGTTCCTTGACTCTTTCTGAGTCAGTTTCTCCTCCTGTAAAACAAAGGATTAGAAGACATATAATTGTATATTTTATATTATGATCTGTATTGTTTATGTTTACTATTATATTTATATTTTATAATTAGGGTCCACTTTGGCCCTGATGCTCTACCTTTCTGTCATTCTAGAGTTCAATCAGGTTTCAGGAAAGTCATGAGAATCCCAAGTGATTTTGTGACTGCTGGGGTCTCCAGGCTATGGCCACTAAGGTCCTATTGACCGAAGTAGAGAAACACCTTTGTGGAAGGCAGATTCAGGCTTAGGGTCTAGACAGAGTAGTTGGAGAGATGGAAAACTGGTGAAATCAATTCTAACCAGAATCAGACTTACATGTCCTGGAAAGGTATTAAACACCCCCCCCCCCCATCCATCAGCAACATTCAATGTAGCATCACTAACACTGGTTGACTCCCAAAACTGCTACTGCTCTGGGAGTTTTTGAAAATCAGAGCAAGTGGATAATCAAGAAATTAGTTGTGGGGATGGCATGAGACATGGAGGCTAAGTCGCCCCTTGAGACACCTGCATCTCACATGGGAGCACCCAGGTGAGGCTGAGCTATAATTCTTCCCATCCAGCTTCCTGCTGATGCACACCGTGGGAGACAGCAGATGATGGCTGGCGTTTCTTAGGTCCACATGGAAGACCCAGATGCAGTTCCTGGCTCTTGGCTTCAGCCTGGCCCAGCCCCGACTGTTGCAGGTCTCTCTGTTTCTCTGCCTTTCAAATAAGATACATAAGGATGTAAAAGAAAAAGTAATGAGTTGCTCAGTGTCTCCTGGTCATTTGTGTTCCCACCCTGGAGTCAATAAACTTACGTGATGTTTGATGAGGGGAACTGGGCCAGTGCTTCTCATTGTCACTAATCTTTAGAAAGGCATTTGAAGTGCATCTGGCAGACTGGTATGTGTTTGTGAATTTATATTTATAAACAGTCATCTTTATTACTCTTCCCCCTTCCTCCTTGCCTCCCTCCCTTCTCTCAGTCCTCTTTGCTGTCTTTTACTGAAAGGCAAATCATTGTGTGACAGCTAATTGATGCTTTGGTCAACCATTACTTTGGAAATCACCTGGCAGACATGTGTGGGTCTCCTTTCATCAAATCAAGGGAATGGCACGAGCCTTGGCTCTGCCACAGGCTCCGGCCAGGGCACGGGGCTGCCCTGTGGACGGCCCTTCTGCCTGTTTCCCGAGGTTTGATTTCAGGCACTGGCAAGTGGGGTTACTCACAGGCGTCTCTGCTCCAGGAAGCTGGCCGTCCGTTTGATTCTCATTATTCTGCCTGCTCAATAACATTAAAGTGACACAGTGTGAAAGACTTAGAAGAAGAGAATCCTTAGCAGAGGGTCTCCCGGGAGGGAAAATGTGGTGTTATTCTCTAAATCTTCTCAATGTGTCAGGTTTCCATCGTTCTGGCTCTTCCCATTCATGGTGGAGCTGACAGCCTAAGGATCAGGGCGGGGTAGAGGGACTGGTTTTCTGAAAGTAACAGAGACAAGTTCCCATTGTTTGAATGAAGAAGATCACGTGCTTCTCCTTTTTATTTTGAGGACACCTCTGGTTAGTTAGGATTCTCCAGAACAACAGAACCAGTGAAGGCGCGCATGTGTGTGAATGTGACTTGCATGATTCTGTGTGTGTGTGATTTCAAAACAGAAAGGACTTGGCTTCCATTGTTAACAAAGCCAAACAAGTCCCAAGAGCTGCAGTTAGCAAGCTGGGGACCCATGAGAACTGATGGTGCAGGTTTTTTTTTTTTTTTTTTTTTTTTTTTGCCTTTTTTTATTTGGAGGTTTACTTACTTACTTGAAAGGCCTGGGGCCAGTGCTGTGGCATAACAGGTAAAAGCCGCTGCCTGCTGTGCCAGCATCCCATATGGGTGCTGCTTCTAGTCTTAGCTGCTCCACTTCCAATCCAGCTCTCTGCTATGACCTGGGAAAGCAGTAGAAGATGGCCCGAGTCCTTGGGCCCCTACACCCGTGTAGGAGACCCGGAAGAATTTCTTGGTTCCTGGCTTCAGATCAGTGCAGCTCTGGCCGTTGTGGCCAATTGGGGAGTGAACCAGTGCATGGAAGACCTCTCTCTCTCTCTGCCTCTCCTTCTCTCTCTGTGTAACTCTGACTTTCAAATAAATAAATAATTTTTAAAAAGAAATGAAAAGCAGAGCAACAGAGAGAGAGAAATGAGAGATCTCTCATCTTCTGGTTAAGCTCCCAAATGGCCTTCATAGCCTGGGCTCAGCTGGGCCAAAACTAGTGGCCAGAAGTTCCATCCGGGTCTCCCACATGTGTGGCAGGGGCCCGAGTACTTGGATCACCTTCCACTGCCTTCCTAGTTGCATTAACATGAGGCTGGATAGGAAGCAGAGCAGTTGGGACTGGAATTGGCACTCTGATGGAGAATGCCGCCATTGCAAGATTGCAAGATATGGCTTAACTAGCTGGATAGCAATGGCAGCGGATGACCTTGGTTAATTCGAATAGCTATTTGTGTGTATAAATAAATATAGTTACATCAGTTTACATAGACTAAAGTTTTCATTTTCTTATCACTTATTCAAGTAATCTATTTTTGTATTTAAATTTTCAGTTATGTCTTGTTTCTTTTGCTCATTAAGACAAAAAGCACTATAACACTGTGGCCCATGTATGGAAGCACAGGTCATATTTTAAAAAAAAAAAAAAACCTCCCCTTTGCATCAATTCCAACTTCCTGTCCAGGATTAAAACATTCAGGCAGATAGGACACTGCTATTAATATGTGCCATTTGCCTCACCTAATTGATAAAAATTCCAAACATGGATGTTTTTTATTATCTGCCTTTATTATTATTGCTGTTAATTATGAAAACATGCCTAAGAACAGGCAGCACTCAGAAGCAAACAAAGTTAATGGAATTTCTCATCCCAAAGAGGACCTGGGGCTCAAAGTCTTTCAAATGCACTCAAAAAGGAGGGAGAAATGCGAACGATGTCACATTCTCCTAATGACGGAAATGACATGAAATCTGTCTGATGCTTCTGCCTGGTGCAAAGATTCCATGTTATTTTTATATTAATAGACACAATTATGAGAAGCCATAAAAAGGAAAAAAAATACACACTTCTGTATTCAAATGGAAATAAGAGCCTCATTAGTCATAAAAGCTCCAGGTTATGTTACTATGTAACCTTTTGTTCAAACATGATGTCTGAAATTTGCATAAGTAGTCAGCTGTGTGTATCTCAGGGCTATTGAAATGCTATGACTCACTAATCCAGGCAACCTCATAAACAGTGTTTTTCTCCTTTTCTGCGCCCCTGTTTTCACAGAAACACAGCTGTACCATGCTGACAAAGAAGTTAGAGACAGGGAGAAGACAATAAATACGCATAGTTCCTCCCCACACATGCCTGTGCTGCACTGCCCCGTCTTCACAATCTCAGAGTGAGAGAAGTCAGAGGGGACCAAGTCTATGCAAATGGACTGACCATTCTGGAAGTCCGCTTGGAAACTATGTGCTTATGCATCGACACGGTCTTGGCAACCATTGAATTTCCTGTTTGAAATGGCTTGGTGGGTGGAGGTAGCTGGGGAGGTTCAGACGCCTGCTAGGACTTATATGGGTCTTCCATGGGACTTACATCATAAGCTTCTGAGGAGTTAAGTATAAATCCATCAGAAACACATGGGATGCATTTTCATTGAAGTCCATATGTGAAATTACAAATTCGGTGAGAAAGAAACACTTTCAGGAGACGTGTTTTCGGAGGACGGGAGGGGGTAGAGGGTAGAGGGGAAAGGGAAGGTTGGGTTATATGGAACTAATAAAATGCAAGAGGTTCCAGAAGAAATTGCTTGGGTTTGCCATTGGCTGGCAAAACCTCAGCTTTCCATCTTCTCAGAAATTTGATGTCAAATTAAAATCCTTCACCTGCACATGAAGTGAGCAACCAACAGGTCTATGTAGACTTTGAAGTGTTCAAGCTGTATTTGGGTAGAAACTCCAACAGGTGTGTAGCCATGGGGACAGGTTAGCAGTACCTGCCTGCCTCCCCCTTCTGCAGCGTAATCCAGGGAAGAAAGCAACATGTGGCTCAGAAATAGAGAAAGAACAGAGCCGAAGACCAAGAACAGGCTGGCACTCCCACTGGGGTGCATTGCTCTCCCTTTACTTAGTACAAACAAAGAATCAGTAGTTACAGACTTGCCAAAGAACACAGGTTCAGCTCAGGGCAGTTGCCCCACCATGACCCTTCTATCCCATGCGATTTGTGATGTAGGGAGACTCTCCAGAATCTTCTATCAAGCATGAAAATGGGCACCAAGAATATCTATCTGTGTTCAGAGCAGGGATCTGACTTAGGCCCAGAAGAATGATCAAGTTTTCATAAGTAAGAATGAATTCTATTTGATAAGGACATCTAAACCCAGCCAGAGGATATCCCATGAAATAATTACTGATTTCTGTACATGTAGGCATTGTTCCAGGATCAGAGGTTATTTTTAAGTCTGGCTCTCAATCATTCTCTGATGATCTGACCTTGAAAATGTCACAGAAACATTCTTTGCCCAATTGAAATAACTTACAATTTAACAGCAATAAAATTATCATCAAATTATATTAAAAGTGCACATTTATTGAGCACTTGCATTCCTTTACATTTTCTTTACATTCTTTACATTAATTTTCTTTACATTAATTGAATCCTTGTAAAAACCTTCAACTGAGACATTATTACTTTAGGAAATAGACTCAGAATTTTAAAGCAAATTACCTAAAGTCACATAGCTAGAAAGCAACAACGCTGTAATTTATCTTGCATTCCTTTAACTCCAAAGCACATGGTCTCGACCATCATGCTGGGCATGTTCTACTGTCCCGCTCATCATTTCGCTGGTGGCATGTGGGACCCTGATCCTAGGCTTGTTGCAAATGTTAATTTATATGTACTCAGACTTAGACACTACATGTGCTGGCGGCAAGTTTCTGTTCCAGACGCTGAACTCCGATTTCTCCACCTTCCACCTTCATCTTGCCCTCTGCCTGTCTTGACATTCTTGGTGAGGCCTTGGAGAAGTCATTGATCCCTCCAGATTCATGATGGAGATGTAAAATGGAAGGTGCTTCCCCAGTTCACCCAAAGATTGGGGCTGAAAGAGGTGAATGCTTGTCCCTCTCAGACCTAAACTTTGTCGGAGATACTCAGCAGGCAATGCATGCTTGTCTCCACATACCTGCTACTTTCTTCTTAAGCAGCCTCACCACATTCACAACCCGGCTTCAGGTCCAGCTTTCAAGTCATTTGCTCTCAATCCCTGTTTTCTATTTCTAGAGAAAACACGACCATTGTGTGTGGTAGAAAAACAACAAAAGTGTTAACTCACATTTATTGGACAAGGTACCAGGACTGTGTTAATCATTTTGCAATAAAAAAAAGCAAAATAAATGAAAGCTATAATGAACCCTATTCTATGGTCCAGGGACAAAGTGGAGCTAGTGTCTATTTTTTTTTTTTAATTCTCTACCTCTTCAACTATTCAGACCAAAATGCTGACCCATTTGTTCTAAACCACACACCATGGCTTTAAATTTTGTGGGCATTTGGCAGTTATAGCCTTGTGCATTTCAAAATTGCCTCGTGTTTTTCTGCCTCTCTTCATTTGCATCTCACTCTCCAAGTGCCAGGATCTCAACTGACTACTAGGAAAACAATAGGGTAACATAACATATACTAGACTGTGAACGGCTTACAACAGCTTAACATACTTCCCTTCCTAGAAATATCCACTTAAAAATAATGCATATGTTAAGCTACAGGAGTGAACATATTCATGGTGGGATTTCAGACCATGATGGCAGGCAAGTTTTAAGCGAGGATATTTTAAGAAATTGTAGCAATTAGGATATAAAGGTTGATTCCAGGTTACTTGGTGTATTGATGATATTGAAGAAACAAGAAGATTCAGAAATCCTACACCTATTTTGGATGGTAAACACATCTAAGATGCGGCGAGAGGTATCGGAGAAAAATGAGAAGGCGATGTACTGTAGATTGATCGTGAGATGGATACAGTATTGATCATTCCCACTCGGCAAGGCAGTAGGACTAACCTGATGCTCCAGACCTTGGGCCCTTGTCTTTCACATCAGTGAATTGGGCAAGGTGATCTCTGCTGCTTCCTCCAGTCCAGCTGTTCTAAGCTATCATGCTCCTTTCCAACCTTCCTGTGTGAATATGATGAGTGCAACCCAAGCGCCTTGGGAATTGGATATATGACAGATTTAACCTTGCCTGGAGTGGACTACGAAGGTAGAAGCGAGATGACTCCAAAACTGTCTATGCTGTCTCTCCACTTCATCTGGGCAGCTTAACAGGCACACACTACCTATTTGAAGAAATTAAGGCCATCGACCAGGACCTTGTATTTCTGTAGAAATAGGCAACAAGAGTTTTTACTTGAATTAGTAAGGCAGCAAGAGGAATGAAGACAAAGAGTGGCACTGTCATTTGTAGATAGAAATTGTGAGGTCATCCTAACCACCTCCTTGAGTGGCATCACCACTCCACTCCCATGACCCTCTCTCCTCTTACCCTGCTTAAAGTTTGCCCACTATCCTGTCACACTATGATCATTATTGCATCTCATTTTATTTACTAACTTGTTTACTATATCTTACCCAATAGAATGCTCTTTCAAGTAGATGGGAAAGAATTTTAAACAATAGACTGAGACACAAAAAACATGAGCAATGAGTTCATGTGAAGTAGATTAGCCATATTATATGGGAAGCTGGAAAAATTGGCCAAGAAAACTCAGTGAGGCTAAAGTTGAGACAGAAATTCTGAAGCATGAAAATGAAATGTTCGTTGCAAATCTGCTCTGTGCTGTGTGCCTGGGATTTTCCATGAATTGAGTGGTATAAAAGGTTAATTCCTGGCCAGCGCCGCGGCTCACTAGGCTAATCCTCCGCCTTGCAGCGCCAGCACACCGGGTTCTAGTCCCAGTAGGGGCGCCGGATTCTGTCCCAGTTGCCCCTCTTCCAGGCCAGTTCTCTGCTGTGGCCCGGGAGTGCAGTGGAGGATGGCCCAAGTGCTTGGGCCCTGCACCCCATGGGAGACCAGGAGAAGCACCTGGCTCCTGCCTTCAAATCAGCGCGCCGGCCGCAGCAGCCATTGGAGGGTGAACCAACGGCAAAGGAAGACCTTTCTCTCTGTCTCTCTCTCTCACTGTCCACTCTGCCTGTCAAAAAAAAAAAAAAAAAAAAAAAAAAAAAAAAAAGGTTAGTTCCTTAGAGGTTAGCCTGAGTGCACGTGCACGCATTCACATACATACACGCACAGCCCTGGTGAGTTACGTGTAAAGCAGGATTGAGCTAGCGGAAGCTGTTGTCTGTGCATCTCTGCCCCCTTTCTTCCTCTTCTCCCAGAACTCTGCATTTGATCGAATTCTAAGGATGCCCACGATGAAGAGAGAATATCATTGGCTTGGTCCTTCTAGACTTTTCTTGGACCTACAACAGACAGAGGAGGGAGCTGGGAAGTTTTGCTGCTTCTGAGAAAGATTTTTGCATTGCTTGCTTGATGTAATGTTTCAAAGGGGCACTGTGATGTGGGAAAGCCAGTATGAGCTTTGGAGTCAGAGAAGAGGCTCAAATTCCAGCTTTCCCACGTACTAGCTATATGCAGCCATTTTTTTCCCATCTCTGAAAAATGCGGGGTATTTATGAAGCTCATGGAAGATGTATCTCATGAAAAAATTGAGTGGATTTCAAATGAACTTTTGGAAGTACTCTCATACTTTTCCTTGGGCATCCTATGTGTATTTACAGACACAAGGCCTCCAGTGAGAAGAAGTACAATGCAATGTTAAGAGCACAGACTGGATCCCCATTGCTTGGGTTTCAAACTTTGCTCTGCTGCTGACTATCCCTGTGGATACTTAGCACCCAGTTTCCTCCTTGGGTGGTTGTGCAGCTTGAATGAGTTAAGGCCTATACTTGCATTCCTGGCACAGGAACTGCTGGATACGCTTTAGCTAAGATGTCAGTTACGTAAGTAAGATACATAGCATTTATCATGTGCTGAGTTCATGGCCCCTCTCATGATTATCTCCTTTATTTAAGTAATATGAAGTACAGGACTAAGGACCAGGGCTCACCATCCCTCTCTAGGCTCCTATGGCCAAGGGAATAGCATGGGGCATAAAGAGTCCCTTCCCTATTTCCTCAAATGCAGAGTGTGTGATCTCTTAGCAATGTGCCTTGTCAATACACGTTTTCCACATATGTCTGAAACAGCTGCAGCCTAATCACACCAATACTTTCAGTGGTCAAGGACCATTGTAACTCTTATGTGAATGTTTGTGGCTCATCTGTGTGGATTTTTCTCCTATCAGAGACATTCTTGCCTTTTCATTCCCCAATTGACATTTATTTTTAATCACAATTTTACAACCAGAGGCTGGGTCTATACTCTTGAAAAAGAAAGACTGAATGAGTCCTTTGTGATGGGATTGGAGGAGGAAGAGTAAAGAGTTCGGTGGAGGCCATGAGCTGACTCCCAGGCCGTTCTGCTTTTACATCACTCGACAAGACCCAGGAATCTCACCCAAGATTGAGTTCAATCATGAGAAACAATCTTTGATGGGCACTACTTGTTATCGCCCAAACCCCCTTGGTCTTTGTTCAAGAATACTCCCATGGCTGCCTGTGAGTTTTCCTTTCTGTAGGGGATGCAGGAGGTGGAGAAGGTGAGTGAGAATGTTTTACTAGAACATTCCCCAATTCTACAGTGTTCTTCCCAATAAATTCCTTACACGTATCCCAAACTGACATGACTTTTAGGCCGTCTGGGCAGAGCCCTCGCTTTGTGGAGGAACAACTGACCCTGCAGCCTACAGGCAAGACCAGAACATCTTGACAGTAGTTGCACTGTTTCTGCGTCATTTGAAACTTCCTGGAAGACATCAAACAACACACACAAGACTTTTTGCAAATCCCACATTCAAAAGACAAATTCCCTTTTAGCACAGTCCAGTGGCAGGGGACTCAGAGAAAAGATGAACTGCGAAATGTCTATGAAAACAACTTCCAACCAACAGAATTCTGGTCACCTCTTCAAAAAAAAATTTCAACTTCCCTGCCAATGTTTTGGCCAAAACTGAGTGTGCCACAGCAGCTGTGTTGGAAAGTAACAGCTTGTGCGCTTTTCCTTTTTCATGCAGTGTATCTCAATTCCCAACACCCCAATTAAGATGGCAAATGCTACTGATGGTTTGGGTAGGGGCAGGCAATTCATAGTGGAGTCTCTTGAATAAAGGGGCCGGGCATCTTCGGCAGCCACAGATGGTTGCCTCCTAGCGTGCTCCAGTGTTATTTCTTTACGTATCCCCCTGTATGGTGCAGCAGCAGAGAGCTGGAGCTCTGGAGTGAGAATGCCTGCATTTCACTACTGGCCCAATCTCTCACTGGGTTTATAATGGCCAAGTCTTAATATCCTCATCTGCAAATTATGGACAATAATGAAACCTAAGTCACAGTGCAGTGGAGATGAGATAGAATCATCAGTGTTTAAGTGGGACATAATAGAGAGCAATCATTTGTTAAATAATACTTAGCCATCCCTTTTTCATTTTCTTTTAAAGAGAGAGAGAGAGGGAGAGGGGAAAAGAAAAGCAGAGAAAGAGAGAGAGAGAGAGAGAGAGAGAGAGAGAGAGGATATATAGAGATCTTATATCTTCTCTCACTTCCCAAAATGCTTGCAACAGGGACTGGCATTGTGGCACAGTGGGTTAAGTGGCCACTTCCAACAAGGCATCCCATATAGAAACACCAGTTTGAGTCCCGACTACTCTGCTCTGACCCAGCCCCCTAATAATACAACTGAGAAGGCGGTGCATGATGCTGCAAGTGCTTGGGCCCCTGTCAGAATCTGGAAGACCAGGATGGAGTTCCTGCTTCCTGGCTTTGTCCTGGCTGAGCGCTGGCTGTTGTTGGCATTTGGGAATTGAATCAGCAGATGGAAAAATCGCTTTCTCTCTTTCTCATTCTCTCTCCCTCTCTCTACGATCTGCCTTTCAAATAAATAAATAAATCTTTCTTTAAAAATGCCCACAATGGCCAAGGCTGGACCACGCTGAAGCCAGGAGTCTGGAATTTAATCTGGGCCTCCTACATGAGTGACAGGAGCCCAGCCGCTTGAGCCATCATTGCTGACTCCTAGGGTGCACGTTAATAGGAAGCTGGAATCAGAAGCAGAGCTGGAACTTGATGGAAGCTGGGGCACCCCAGGTAGTGTCCTAACTGTTGCACCAAATGCTCACCCCAATGATATTTTAGTACTCTTGTTATATTTATTATCCCTCAATCTTACAATTTGGAAAATTTTATCGGAGAATCACTCAGAAGCAGGAGCAAGTATCAGCGTGGTGAGGAGGGTGTTTGCTGCTGTGGTTGGCATTCTACATGCAGAGTTCCATATATTCGGTTAGAAATTCCTAGGACAGGGCCAGTCTTCCTATGCCTCCTTCATGGACTGGAAGTGTTCAGTACCTCAGGTTAGGTGGTGAGGAGTGGTAATGGGAAATGGATTCCAGACCTTCTGACTGCAATGTCAATAGCAATAACTGTGATGATGGGTCACTCAAATCTTAGGATGATTCATACCATTTAACCTAAAAATTCACATCCAACAATCCATATTATAGCAATAATCAGACGTTTCTCTTCATTTAGCATGCCTAAATTTTTTTACTCCAAAGTCAAAGTTGCAGAGAGAAAGGGAGAGAGAGTGAGAGCGATATCTTTCATCTGGTGGTTCACTCCCCCAGATGGCTGCAACGGCCAGCTCTGGGCCAGGCCAAGGCCAGGAACCAGGAGATTCTTCTAGGTCTCTCACGTGGGTGGCAGGGGCCCAAACACTTGGGATGTCCTCAGCTGCATTTCCCAGGCAATGAGCAGGGAGCTGGATCAAAGGTGAAGCAGGGGAGACTCAAACCGGCAACCATACGGGATGCTGGCTTCGCAGGCAGAGGCTTTACCTGCTATGCCACAATGACAGCCCAATGCCTACCTTCTTAAATGGCAAGAGTAGGCTGGCACCGCTGCTCAATAGGCTAATCCTCTGCCTGCGGTGCTGGCACCCCGGGTTCTAGTCCCAGTTGGAGCGCCAGATTCTGTCCCTGTTGCTCCTCTTTCAGTCCAGCTCTCTGCTGTGGCCCAGGAGTGCAGAGGAGGATGGCCCAAATGCTTGGGCCCTGCACCCCATGGGAGACCAGGATAAGCACCTGGCTCCTGGCTTCGGATCAGCGCGGTGCACCAGCTGCAGTGTGCCGGCCTCAGCGGTCATTGTGGAGTGAACCAATGGAAAAGGAAGACCTTTTTCTCTGTCTCTCTCTCTCACTGTCCACTCTGCCTCTCAAAAAAAAAAAAAAAAAAAAAAAAAAAAAAAAAAAAAAAGATGGCAAGAGTAGAGGGAATGGGAAACACCCCCCTAAAAGAAATTGATTAAATTAAGCACAGTTGAGCTGCTTTTGATGAATTATTATGCAACCATTAAGCGAAAAGACTGATTGCAAAACAGTATGATCCTATGACTATAATAAAACATCGCAATATATGGTTAAGCAAAGTGAAATATGAGGGATTTTTCTCAGAGTGGTAGAACTAGAGAAAGCTTTCAATTTCTTCCATGTGCTTTTCTAGTTTTTCCCAAATATTTTCACTACAAATCTATATTAATTTGGAATCCAAATGAAAGCAGATGATATTATTTTAAAAAGGAGAAAATTTGTTAGACTTTGAGATTTCTGCTCAGGCTGTCAGCTCCAGACGTGTTATCTCCATCCTGTCTCAGTTGCTTCACCTGTAAAATGAGAGCAGAAACTAGGGTGCATTTGTCACCATAGGGTTGCCGTTAGACGCAATGAGAAAGCAAAGGCAAAGGGGGCTTATAAACATTAAGCATAGATACACTATTCCATACATTATATATATATATGTATATTCCATATACACATTTTTAAAATTGTACCTTTATGAGGTAGAAGGGATCTGAAGTATCACAATGTTAAAGTGAGACTAATGATCCCAAGATATTTCTACCACATTATGACATTATTCCAAGAGGTTTCCTGAAGAAGCATGGAGTATTTTATTGCTATATAATGCCCTTCCTCAATGATACACTATAAATATGTTTTGTGATCCAGACAAAAGCAAAATCCACTTTCTTTGAACCAGGTGAGCTTTCACTCTGTAAAGTGTACACCCTCTAGGTGATGCATGCAATTTTCTCTTCTGGTGGGAGATGTGCCTTAAAAAGAATGTCACTTCTCTTTGTCTTCGATGAAAACTTCAACCACCAGGATGAGGGGAAGCATTCTGAAACGCTGCAAGTTTTCTTTCTGGAGTTGCCTGTGTTTAGTGGGTAATTTGGATTCAGTCTTAAAGAGCATACGGAAGCATAAATTATAACCAAAATGGGACCATTGGAGACAACGAAGGAAGCTGCTATTATTTAAAAAAAAAAAAAAAGAAAGAAAAAAAAAGCTGAGTGGGAGAAACATTTGGGGAATGGAAATTAGGGCAGGTTTTGAAATATTTTCAAACCCATTTACTACCATCTGTTAGGAGTCTACATTGCTAGGGATTTATCGCTTCCTATCTATGAAATCCTCTGGCTATGGAAAATAAATTTGGTAAAAGATGATTAAACTTCCTCTTTGATGGCAAAGAAGGAAAGTGGGGACTTGGTATCGCAGACTTGGAACCAGGATCCTGAGAAGGGCTATTAAGGAATGCCCCTGCCCAGATTATTAAAGATGTTGCAGGGGCTTATGAAGCTCATTTGTGTACTGAAACCTGTGCTACTGCTGTGTTCCTTCACCTAGGAGTGGTACTGCCGCAGATGACACAGCTGTTTAGGAGGAAGAGCAGACAACAGGAAGCCAGTTCTGCTGCGAAGCCATTTGCATAGGACATCCTGCAAGGTCGATCAGTTACCGAATATTTCGTGAAATTCTGAAAATGGGGTCAGCTTCACATTTAGATCCATTTCTCAGATTGTGGAGTTTAAAAACAAAAAAGTCTGTAAACAGAATGAATCGGATCCTGTCATGAAAATAGAAATCACATTGCCACATGATGACTTGGCTCAGGTCCTAGAGATTAGCAAGTGCATTTATAAAAACAAGCCACTTGTATTAGCATAAGGGCCTCCATTTCTCCAAATGTTAAAGCTAAATTGAAATGGAAATATTTGAGCAGATCCTCAACATCCCTCACAATGCACCTGCTCCATTGGTTTTTCATCTCATCCAGAGTAAGGCTGAAGTCCCACCAGTGGCCAGTATTCGAGGACTCCATATGAGCTCATTCTATCCTTGACATACTTGCCTGACTTGATATGTCTTGAAGCCAGTTGCTAACTCAGGGCCATTTTTCTGGCTACACCCTGTGGCTGGAAAATTCTTTCAACACATAGCTAGTCTCCTCAGTTCATTCAGATCTCATCATAAGAAAATTTTCCTGATCACCTATTACATGACAGCCATCTTTTATCTCTGTCAATTACCTTTAGTATGATTACCATATGACCTTCTATTACCATCCACTTTACCCTCCAAACTGCAAGCCCCCATGATAGTAGAACTAATCTCATCCGACTGAATTCCCAGTATGAAGCAGCATGTATAGGTGGGACTGTGTTGCTCCCATGGTAACACTCGGCCATATTGCTGTTCTCCTGGCTATGCAATTTGCGTTGACCTCATGATGCATAGAGTGCATTCCCCTGCCCTGTGATTTTGATTTGACTATAAGTCTTGCCTTGGAAAATGGAGCTTTGGTGGACACCAAGTAGAGACTCCATTTGTGCTTGCCCTCTGCATGTCTGTCTTTGCCAAGAGAATGTGACCCAGCTAAATGGTAACACTGGGAAAACAAGAGACATGTGAGGCCCATCTGGACCCAAACCCATAGCCTGAAGCCCAACCCAGCCAACTCTATTCTAAATCAGGAGTACTCCTATAGACTCAAAATAAACACTTTCTGTTGTTAATAACTAAGATTTCATTGTTTTTTATATGCAGCAAAAGTAGATGGATCAAACAGTTATTGTATGAATTATTAGTTAAGATTTTAGTGTTCAAAAGATTCTCTACCCTGTGAATACACAATGAAAAATTTAACATTAAAAAAAAAACTGGACTTCTACTCATATGAAAAGAAGACAAAAGAAGAAAATTTCATTTCACGCCCTTCCAGAAAATATTTGACAGCACATTTTTCAGTAAAGTATGTCTGGTTTAGACAAAGGGAATACATAGAATACCCTAGTTCACCTGATTTACTGTATGCCGTTTACTTAAATAACCAGAAGTTTCCATGTTTTCTTTTGAGCATAGTAGAATGAATGTGTGCATGCACATGTGTGCATGCACGTGTGAGTGTGTGTGAGTGTGTGTGTGTGTGTTGTGGTAAGGACAGTGGAAAGCAATAAGAAATAGGTTAGAGAGAAGAGGAAAATCCCCAAATTCAAAAAAACCTGCTTTTTAATAAGATGATGAGATCCTAAATGGGATTATAATTGTATTAATCTTGATATTGACATGGGTAGAGACACATATATTGATATATTTTAAATATAGGTGAATATTTAGAAATACATTTTTATTTATTTAGAAATACATTTTTCCTTTTATAAATGCAATAGCGCATTTTCAAAACACTTCAATAGTATATATTAACTAACTTTCAGTTAAGAATGGTTTCTTTGTGGTGCAGCTGGTTAAGCCATACTTTAAATCACCAGCATCCTATAGCAGAGTGCTGGTTTGAGTTCTGGCTACTTCCCTTCTGATCCAGGCCCCTTCCAATGTGCCTGGGAAAGCAGCAGCAGATGAACCAAGTGCTTGGGCTGCCACCATCCATGTGAGTTACCAGGATAGAGGTCCTGGCTTCAGCCAGGCCTAGCCTCGGCTACTATGACCATTAGAGAGTGAACCAGCTGATGGAAGATGTCTCTGTCTCTCCCTTCCTGTATCTCTGATGTTCTGCTTTTCAAATAACAATTAAAAAAGTAATTAAAAAGATATTTTTAAAAGAGAACGGTTTCTGGGGCTTGCGCTGTGATGCAACAGGATTAAGCAGCTACTTGCAGTGTCAGCATCCTATGCCACAGTGCTGGTTGAGACTTGGCTGGTACACTTCCCATCTAGCTCCCTGGTAATGCACATGGGAAGGCAGCAGAAGATGTCTCAATCACTTAGACCCTGCCACCACTCAAGCAGAAGATCCAGTGGAAGTTCCAGACATCTGACTTTGGCTTGATTCAGCCCTAGATGTTATGGCTATTTGGGGAGCTGGATGAATTGGATGAACCAGTGATGATGAACTGAATGAACCAGTGAATTCTCTCTCTCTCTCTCTCTCTCTCTCCCTCTCTCCCTCTCTCCCTCTCTCCCTCTCTCCCTCTCTCTTCCTTTCAAATAAGTAAATAAATCTTTAAAGCATAAAAATAAAAAGGATGTTTTTAAAATCAGAAAGAACATTATCTTTTGTGTCTTCAAATAATTTTCAAAGGGCCAGCATTTTGGTATAGTGGGTAAAGCCACCACCTGTAACGTTGGCATCCCTCATGGATGCCGTTTTGTGTCCCAGCTGCCCCACTTCCAATCCAGCTCCCTGCTAATGCACCTGGGAAAGTAGCAGAAGATGACCCAAGTGTTTGGGCCACTGGCATCCACATAAGAGTCTTGGATGAATCTCTTGGTTCCTGGCTTCAGCTTGGCCTAGCTCTGGCCATTGCAGCCATATGGGGAGTGAAACAGTATGTGGAAGATCTCTCTGACTCTCCCTCTCTCTCTGTAACTCTGAATTTCAAGTAAATAAATAAATCTTAAAGAAAAAAAATTTCAGGCAGGGTTTTATTATAACTCCTCTAACAACACTATTTATGTAATATTTTTAATTATAAAATTATTCAGTGTTTTAACGACCTTAAAAAGAAATGAGAACCAGAAACAAGAAAACATTGTCCATTTTGAAGAATTTTGAACTCAGAATTGGCCTACATTCCAAGTGTCTGCAATTTTCCTGACAATCAAATTCCTGGGGAGATTTGGAGTGTTAGTAAAGTTTGCATTTGTAGGTTTTCAAGTTAATGACCTTTTGGAAGCACTCACGAATTTCAAGGGTTTTGCCAATTGTGAAATACGGTCAGTTACAATCTGAAACCGCCACTATTGTATAGCAGAAACAGGAAGTAGAGCGTGAGCCAGGGAATGATGTACTGTGGGTGCCAGTTTCTGAAAACCCATTAATCTTAGAGCATCCCTATATGTCTTCAGTTTCTGGTAGAAGAATAAGTGTGTGTTTGCCAAATCTGCTCTCTGCTCTCTTGAGCATTCTTTGTTAGAAAGATACCATCAATGGAGGAAGAAATCCAACCTCATCTGACTGTATTCATGGATGTTTCTGCAAATGGAACATAATTTTGCCATTATGATAATCAGATAAATGTGTTTTGTTTGGTTCAGACAGATTTAAGAATTTTTGACCTAATTATGGAATTTACATTTTAAATAGGAAACACATGGGTTTTTATTCAGATCTGACATAACATCCTCCAGTGTGTAGGAAGGAGTAATCTGGCAGATACAATCTGACACATGTTCACAGAGGATTGTATATAGAAGCAATATCAGGTGTGATGTACGTCATGGAAGCAGCTAGAATCTGACGTTATTGCCAAGAAGGGAGACGAGAACCGAACTTTTGCACTGCCTCTCGCAGATCACTGTGCTTCTCAAATGTCTGAATCTTTTCTCTGAAGATACATTTTTCCTGCCAAGACTAGCCTTACAAGGAGTTGGAATAGATTGGTTTCAGTGCTTAATGTACTTTCCTGGGATGCAGGGATAGCCCAGAGCCAATAAAATCAACAAACTCTCCTTAGTCTAACACAAATGATCGAAACCCTCCCATCCTTTTATAAGGTCTTTGGTTCTTGTTATATAAAAATTGTCTTCAAACAGCGACTCTTTAAAGTCCTCTCCGACTTCTTAAACTTAGTATAATAGGAAGTTTAGCAATCAAAGCACTGTTGTATGAGAGCATATGGCTCTCGCAATGTTTATGGCAGCTCCATAGGTCGTAGCAAAAAACTTAGCATCACCTAAGTGCCTGGCAACAGGGCATTGGTTAGATAAATTAGGCTATTTCAGTATAATGGCATGTGATATAGCCATTGAAAGTAACGCCGAGGGAGAATTCATATATAACAAGAAAATATTCACAATGTACAAAGTGAGAAGAGCAGGATATAAAACAGTGGAAATTATGATTTCATTATTGTGGTTACCATTGCAAACAGGCCAAAAGGATTACAAAACAACAGGTTAATAGTGGGTATCTCTGGGAGATGGAGCTGTGAATAATTTTAATTTCTTTCCTTCCCTTCTTTCCTTCCTCCCTTCCTCCCTCTCTCCCTCTGCCCTCCTTCCTTCCCTCCTTCCTCCCTTTTTTCTTCCTTCCTTCCCTCCTTCCTTTCATCTTCCTTCCTTCCTTCCTCTTCCTCCTCTTCTTCTCCTTCTTATTTTTAATTTGAGAAGCACAGAAAGGTGGCTGGGCTGGAGAGAGCAGAAAGAGAAAGTTTTCAAATGCTGGTTCATTACTCAAACACTGACATTAGCTTGGGGAGCTGGAGCTAGCTCCCCAACTCAATTCACGTCTACCACATGTGTGATAGGAACTCAATTACTTGAGCCATCACCACTGCTTCTCGGGATATCCAAAAGCTGGACTCAGTTGCCATGCTTGGGAATTAAATCCAGGCATTTGATGTGGAAAACAGGCACCTTAACACCTAATCTGTAGGCTAAATGTCTACCCCATGATTTTTTTCTACATTTTTTATAATCCATGAACTTTTATATATGTATGCATGTATTTGAAAGGCAGAGCAACAGAGAGAAAAAGAGCAAGAGAGATTTTGTATTTCCTAGTTACTCTCTGATTGGCTGCAACAGCCAGGTCTGCCAGACAGAAGTCCGGAACCAAGTACTCCATCCTGGCCTCCCAGGTGGGTGGCAGGGCACCAAGCACTTGGACCATCATCTGCTGCCTTCCCAGGTGTCTTAGCAGGAAGCTAGATTTGAAACAAAGCAGCCAGGACTCAAACTGGCACTCAGATATGGGATGCTGGTATCACAAGAGGTGACTTAACCCACTACATCACAACACCAGCCCCTACATGCACATATTTTAATTTTTCTATAAATGAAAGTATATATATATATATATATACACACATACACACACATATCACCACATAGTGTCTTACCATGGTAAATCCCCAATGATGCCAACATTTATTATGGCAAGATAATTAATTACATATGTTGATTAAAAAATAAATTGTTTACAACTTTTTTTATAAAAGAATAAATTATCACCTTTTAAAATTCAACTAAATTTCTGAGGTCAGATTTGTTTGAGGAAGACATTCTGCCCTTTGTTGGCAAAGTGGTTGGGTGGTAAGTGAGAAGGGGACAGAGCATTAGGAAAAGTGAAAGCAAACTTTGCTTACTGTATGGTGATTTTTGGAGCCAGGTTTTTTAGCATTCATGAGCCCTAAGACAGTAATAAACCAGCTCAGAAAAGAAAGTCTGATAGCTATTGCCTTTGTCAATTTTAATTCCCTTCAGAATTAAGCTGTTGGAGACATATCACAGCCTTTGAAAAGACATGAGAATGATAAGCAAGTGTAAGAACCCTCTACATACACTTTTTAAAAAAAAAATCTTGTACATCTTTGCTATAATTATTGTTTTTATATAACAACTGGATTAACAAGAAAAGTTGATAACTTGAGGAAAAAATATAAAGTATTTATATACCTGCTGCTTTTAAGCACAGCTTTCAGGCATTTTTTTTAAAAAGGAATTTATAAGTCCCAACAGTGTGATGGTTTTGTTGTCATTCTATATAAACAACGGTTTGTTTTGTTGCAGCTGTTGTTGGAATATTTCCTTCACCCAAATTTCTCTTTCTGCCTTGTAAAGTGTTGATTTAATTTGGTTGCATTAATAAGAACCCAAACTAAATTTATATAATGCATGCAATTTCTGTTCTGAAAACTATTAAGTTATCTTGGGGGGAAAAACCCTTTATTTCAAGATAAATTCAAATAATTCAAAGCAAAGTCAAATTATTTATTTCAAAGTAAAAGTTTTTATTACTTCTTTTCGAATGAGCTTTTAAAGAACTGATCATTTCCAAAAGTAGTTTATTGAAGGCTATAACTTAGTTTGTTGTTTCTAAGCCTGGAAGAAAAGTATTGTGTACTATATAAATATGTTTTTGTATCTCCTTTTGTTTTGCTAGGAAATTCTTACTGAAATTCACTGTAGAAAGTTTGAAAGTGATTTTTGCAAAAAAAAAAAAAGGAGGAGATACAGTATCAATGCCGATAAAAATTTGGAACGTTGCAAAAAAGTTTTAGGGAAGGACAATGGAAATTATAGGAAATGTTTAAGCATACTCAATGGTTATGAGGCAATTGCTTCATTTTTGGTTTATTTGGATGATTCAACTCATGCAAAAAAATGGTTTGCTTGTAACATTTTCCTATTTGGTGTGCATTTTAAAAGTGAAAGGAGACCTTCGGGAAAATATTTTTTGTATTAATCTATAGAGGCTGAAAGTCCTTGAGGGAAACATGATTTCATGTTTATTCTTCTACCTTCCTCCTGCAACACCCACCATTCCCAGATGCCAAATTTTCAAACACTGTTCAAGTACTCTAGGAATGGTCCTGCAGAGTAGCTAATTACTCTGGTGGCATCATCCCAGAAAAAGCACAGTAGTCTCAAAATTTTTGTGCATTACCCACTGATAACAGAAATTGAATGAGAAAGAATTATTCAGAAAAAAAAAAATAGTCACGTTTTAAAGGTAGTCACAGATTCCTTGGTATGCCTCTCATTGAGAAAGGAGGTCCAATTGCTCCCATCTGCTCAATGAATTTGAGTTGCTCTTGTTGACCTATTTGTAATCCATAGAATATGATAGGCAAGACGTTGCATAGCTTCCAAGTCAGACAAGAAGCAAGCAATTTCCGCCTTGTGCACTGTAATATTTAGTCTTTGAACCCTGAACTATCATTGGAAAGTCAAACTATGCAAAGGCCACCTTGCTGTGAAGATGTCATGTGAGGTCTTGCCTGTAGTCCCAGCTGAGATCAGCCTTGAAGCATCCCAGCTCAGCTGAAGCACTGGAGTTTCTAGATGCTTGAGTAATTCCCAGCAACTGCATCTTCCCAGTTGAGTCCCAGATATCAAAGAACAGAAGGGATCCATGCCTGCTGTGCTATTTTGAATTTCTGTCCAACAGAATTCATGAAAAATAATACTGATGTTTTCATCACCAAACATGGATTTTGATTGTTTTAATGTAGTAATAGATGACTAGTGCATCATGTAATTTGAATTTATGAAGAAATAGAATAAATCTTTGATGATATTTTATATTGTAACTCTGAAACACCACTAATTATTTTTTTCTGAAGTAGAATTGTAGCCTTTGCATTTTAGTAAAACACAGGTATTAGGTACATATGGTTTTCTGTATAACGGAATCACAGAGTATCTTAATTTTAATATGTTAGTTGGAAAATTCCTCATTGAATAGGAGAATTGCTTCTACGTACTCTCCAAAAAAGAATATGACATGCTGCTTTCCACTGGACTCTGGAAACAGTCCTTGGACATTGTTGCTTTCAGTTCACCGGTAATTGTTCTTCCTCATCTGGCCCTGATGTGGCAACATACACTAATCATATCACAGATTAAACATTTCACTCAGGCAGTTCCACTGGGTGTCCAGTTATGCCAGGCTCTCCTTGGGGCAATACACAGAGCTCAGCCTTGTGGGATTTGTTTCGTGGAGATATTTTGCTTTCAATTTTTATAAATAAAACTGATTTTTAAATACCATAAAATGGAAAATGAATGTGAAAAAGGTACCAGTTTAGGATTAAGCAGTTTCAATCTGGATAATTTTTTTTTACTACAATATCAGTTCAAATAGGATGACCTATCTATTTCTTAACCTAATTATCTCTGGAAAGAGAATGTCATTCTGTTTATATGGACATGTGAAGTGTCCTATTTGGCTCTTGTAGTCATTTGTTATTTTAAAATTCAAAGGTTCCTATTTGTCTTTATTAACATAGAACCCAAACCACTAAGTTATTGGCTTTGGAGGAAAGTTTTTTCAATAATTATTATCCAGCACTTATAAATAGACATTTAATTTCCAGTGGACAAAATGTTCATAATCACCCAGAATCTTTAGAAGATGTGTATTAATACCATACTTTAATTGTACTGTATCATTACCATATAGTAATGCCAATTATACACTATGAAATATTTCACCTAGACATATAAAACTCTGTTAGTGGTAACTGCTGATATGTGGTCTGCCCCATAAACAAAAAAATAATGTGTCTGAGAGTCAGAGCAGAAGTTTTTCAAAAACAAACCCAGATGGGGGAATAGAATGTTCAGAAAGCACCACAAAATGGCCATTTCTGACACGTTTTCTTCCTTATTGTTAGGGACTGAAATGTCAAAATTCCCAAGTTGAAGCCCTCACACCCAGGACCTCTAAATGTGACCTCACTTGGGAACATGGTCCTTGCAGGTGCAATAAGATAAGGTCATGCTAGAGTAAGGTAGGCACCTAATACAAGCTGCCTTATAGAAATGGGAATTTTAGACACACACACACATGCACACACACACACACACAGAGACTCATGAGAAGGAGGCAGAGGACCCAGTGGTACTTCTGTAAGCCACAGGATGCCAACAATTGAGAGTAAAGCCCCAGAAGCTGGGAGGAAGATGTGGAACAGATTCTCCCTCTAAGCCCTCCGAAGGGACCAGCACTGCTGGCACTTGCTCTTGGACTTCTGGCCTCAAGAATTATGAGACACTGGCACCCCATATGAGTACCAGTTAGAGACCTGGCTGCTCTACTTCCAATGCAACTCCCGGCTAATTGCATGGGAAAGCAGTAGAAGACAGCCCAAGGACTTGTACCCCTGCACCCACACAGGAGACCAGGAAGAAGCTCCTGGGTTTGTCTTGGCCCAGCCCTGGCCACTGAAGTCATTTGGGGAATGAACCAGCTGAGTGAAGGCTCCCTCTCTCTCTCTCTCTCTCTGTAACTCTACCTTTCAAACACATAAACCAATCTTTAAAATACAAAGCAAAAACCCCATGAAACTATACTATAGCATCATTTAAGTCTCTTAGTTCTCAGTTCTTTGGTAGCCGAAAGAAGTGAATATACCCTTGATTGGCTGCATTTTGATTTAACATGTTTCTAAAGATTTTTAATTTTTTTAACTTGATAGTTACAGAGGTGAGCTAATTACAGAGTGGATTTCTAATGTGTCTAGACAAACTCTGAATCCATTTAGATGGCTCTTTTATGGGAATGAAAGATGACTTTTCTCAGTTTAGCTGCGTAAGCATTTAAAATTCTATCGACTATTTCCAAAGTCCACCAAAGGAACTCAGTCATATTAGTGCCAACGGGAATCCTGATGACTGTGCTTCTTCAGTACAGCCGAGCTCCTCTGAGCCTTGTCAGTCTTCCCACACCATTAGCCTCAGTTGTGTGTTCTTGTGCTTCCTGGCATTGCTTCAATTTGCGATTTGCAACTCACCTTACCATGTTGCTTTCACACACTGTCATTTCATAAATTGTCACTAGAAAGAACACACAAGGCCACAGCAGCCTGACCAGATATGAAAATATTTAAGGCCTTGAAGCTTGGGCATCTTTCGGATCTGGCAACCGTGCTTCCAGGGCTCACTAAACGGGGAGTTGAGTCAGGAGTTTCCCCCAGGTTCTTAGAAAACTTCAAATCACAGGGGCTGGCATTGTGGTTCAGCAGGTTAAGCTGCTGCTTTCCAACACCTGTACGGCTGCTCTGATTTTGATGCACCTGTGAAAGCAGCAGAAGATGGCCCAAGCACTTGGGTGCCTGCCACCCATGAGGGAGAGCTGGATTGAGTTCCAAGCTCCTGGCTGTTGTAGCCATTTGGGAGGTGAAATAGCATGTATGAGATCTCTTGTTTTCTCTGTCTCTTCCTCTATCTGTCACTTTGCCTTCTGTATAAATAAAATAAACTTTAAGAGAGAGAGAGGGAAAAAAAGAGATTTCACAGAATGTGGAGTTGTTTGTGGGTGGCCCCTACTTTCCTGTGCCCCTCTCTTAAGATGACATGTGTCCTCTAAAACCTTTTGGCGTCACTGCACTAAAATCTACATCCATTCAAAGAGCTCGCTCCAGGTCTGCAGTGGTAAGAAAAACCAAAGATTATTGATTTAGGGGCTGGCGCTGTTGCGCAGTGGTTTAAGGCCCCAGCCTGCAATGCCAGCATCCTGTATGGGTGCCAGTTCGAGTCCCAGATGCTCCGCTTACAATTCAGCTCCCTGCTGATGCACCTGGGAAAGCAGTGGAGGATGGTTCAAGTCCTTGGGCCCCTGCACCCACGTGGGAGACCTAGAAGAAGCTCCTGGCTCCTGACTTTGGATAGGCTCAACTCCAGCCATTGCAGCCATTTGGGAAGTGAACCAGCGGATGAAGATCTTTTTCTCTCTGTCACTACCTCTCTCTGTAACTCTTTCAAATAAATAAAATAAATCTTGAAAAGAAAAGGTTATTGATTTATGTTGATTTAAAGAAATTCACACCAAATGTGATGTTTGGGAGACTCAGTACATTAGACTGAAGGAAAAAAGAGTTTTCTTCAACTATAGTGAGCTACAATGGAGAGAACTATGAGAGAGTATTCCCTAACTACATAGCACCAGGAGTAAGAAACAGATGAGGGAGTTAACACTTTTCCAGACTACTGCTAAGCCACTGTCTGCAGTGCCAGCATCTTATCTGGGCACCAGTTCGAGTCCCGGCTGCTCCATTTCCAATCCAGCTCTCTATTATGGCCTAGGAAAGCAGTAGAAGATGACCCAAGTCCTTGAGCCCCTGCACCCATGTAGGAGACCAGGAAGAAGCTCCTGGCTCCTGGCTTCGAATGGGCCAAGCTCCAGTCATTGGTGCCATTTGGGAAGTGAACCAGCAGATGAAAGACCTCTCTCTCTCTCTCTCTGCCTCTGTAATTCCGCCTTTCAAATAAACAACTCTTTAAAAAGAGAGAGAGAGAGAGAGTGAGCTTAACAACTTGCTGTTTTCTCTCTGACATTCTTTACTTATTTTTAAAGACACTTATTTGAAAGGCAGAGTGACAAAAAGGGTCTCACACACACACACACACACACACCCCACATACACACACAAAGAAAGAAAGAGAGAGAGATCTTCAGTCTACTAGTTTACTCCCCAAATGTCAGCAACAGCCAAGAGAAAGGCCAAAGGAGCCGAGAACTCCATCCAGGCCTCCCACATGAACGCAGGGACCCAAGCACTTGGGGCATCTTCTGCCGCCATCTCAGGAGCATCAACAGGAAGTTAGGGTTAGGGTTAGGGTTAGGGTTAGGGTTAGGGTTAAGGTTAGGGTTAAGGTTAGGGTTAGGGCTAAGGTTAGGGTTAGGGCTAAGGTTAGGGTTAGGGCTAAGGTTAGGGTTAGGGTTAGGGTTAGGGTTAGGGCTAAGGTTAGGGTTAGGGTTAGGGTTAGGGTTAGGGCTAAGGTTAGGGTTAGGGCTAGGGTTAGGGTTAGGGTTAGGGTTAAGGTTAGGGTTAGGGCTAAGGTTAGGGTTAGGGCTAAGGTTAGGGTTAGGGTTAGGGTTAGGGTTAGGGCTAAGGTTAGGGTTAGGGTTAGGGTTAGGGTTAGGGTTAGGGCTAAGGTTAGGGTTAGGGCTAAGGTTAGGGTTAGGGTTAGGGTTAGGGTTAGTAGTAACAAGGACTCTCACTGCTTAATGTCTACCCCCCTGCATTTAAAAAATTAACTCAACAGTGATTTTTTTGTTTAGGTAATTTGGGAGCTTATTTTGTTCTCCCTCTTTACACGAAGAGAAAGTGATTCAGGAAAGTTTAGATTTGCCTGTCAAGAAAGCAAAGAGCTAAAGCACTTGCACCTATTTGGGGCCGGTGCTCTTACAGGTTCTTCACACAGTGATTGCATTTCGACCTGTTTAGCATCTATAATCACACTCTACTAGTTTGTGGCAAAACTGGACTGAGAGCTATGGCCTTTTCCTCCAAATCCATTGTTCTTCCCAGTATGTTACACTGTTTCTACAAAATAATGCCCATAAAAAACTCAAGCACACACTTATTTTATTTAATTTTATTTCTGGACATGAACAGCACAAGTTTTATTTAGTGGCCAAAGAATGGAGAAATAGGAGCCTTGCTCACAGATGAATGTCTTAATGCACTGGGGGCTGAGGAGTCGTAGTTATAGGGTAACAGACATGATGGGGAGGATGAGCAAGCACATTTAAATATGTGATCCTGTGTCACTATCTTTGCCTTTCTCCATGATATAACGAGGCTCTTGAGCATAGCAAGCCTGAAGGGTTTCAGATGGCTATCCACGGGTTCTTGGCTTTTGCCTTTTATCTCTATGATAAATGGCTCCATGACAGATTTAGGGGTTTGGAGTCTCACCTGTCACCTACCTTAAGACCAGGTTCAGCTTTGAAAAAAACAAATTCAGTTCTAAAGCACAGATGAGCCATCAGATTGGACTGCCATTTAATTAAGAACAGATACTAGAAAGTTGTACCATTCCCCACAGGGCATTACGAACTAAAATTTCTTGAAAGCATTTCTATTCTTTGCTTGGGTGCTTGCGGCTCATTTCTCTGTGTGAGAGAGACAGCATCAACCTCTACCAAATACATTTAGCAGCCTTAATCAAGTCACTTATTTTCTGTGACTGGATTCTATATTCAGCAAAATCAAAGCATGGCGGTTACCATAATCCAGCACTGAGCCAGCCTTAACCGTAGTTAACACAGCAAGTGAATGAATGAATGATTAATGAATGAAGCCAGGTGAACCCAGGAAACCCACTAGGCAAGAATTAGCACAGCACCTTCTTCACTTTTGCATACCCAACACTTAGCACTGTCTGCATGCACAAAATGGTCGTTGAATCAGTAAGTGAACAACAGGAAAACACTGAATAAAAATGGAAGGTTCGAGGAGAGCACTCCTGAATTGCAGGATTCTGAGTGAGTCATTTCTCTTCATTCCACGCCATGGTAGGAAGGGTTGGTATACTGGATGAACACAAAATTTAACATTACATTTAACTGGGTTGAATGACTCCCTTCAGTCATTGGTTTTCAGGAAATTTTTTCAATCTCTTCTCTGATAGACTTTGCAATCATATTCTTTCAATTAAGTGCAAAATCATTTCACATTTGAATCCCCAAATTCTCTATTCTCTTATTTTAAAATATCCACAAACTCTTCTTAAGACACATGGTGATCTGTGCATGACAAGGGGAAAAGACACAATCATATTGCCATTTTTAGTTTCAGAAATTGTTCATGAGCTCAGAAGCTCATTTGTGTGGACTTATAAATGACATAAGAAGCTTCCATGATTCTGAGGCCATAGTGGTCAATATGATCTCTTTGGGTGGATTTTAAAGTTTTCATGTCTCACAAGAAAGCTCAAAAGTGTTTAAATCAGATTTAAATGCATGAGAAAGATGTGTATTAATTATTGGTCAGAACCAATACTGACAACAACACTACTAAGAAAAACCAATGTCATCATTTTGCCCTTATCAAGTATGGATGGTTTCTTTGCTGAGTTTTCCAAAATCTGTCAGGTATGAAATTCACCCTGAAATGCTCTCACACAGCAGGTGTTAGAGCTTTGGGGCCAACCCTACAGCTACAATTGCTGAGAATGTCCCAGTCCCTGGCAGAGTATGAAAAAGCAGATTGCATTAGCGCTTGGGTCCTCCTGTCACTCGGAAGAAAACACAGACATGAGCATGATTTTGCAGAAGAGTTCTCACCAGGCATCATCTCCTCATAGGTTGTTCACCTTTGTAAGACACTCATTGCTAACTCAGAAAACCGAGGCAGAACCAAGAGTTAAGTGACCTCCAAGGTTGGTACCTTTCTCAGACTTGTCAGTTATTTGCACATAAAAAGAAGATAAGAGGAAATTATCTTCAATAGGTCTAGAGATAAACTAGATCTATTGAGGATGTAAATCACTTCTTGGTATGGGACATTTAGAAATATTGTTCTGAACCACTTCTGCCTTTAATCTCATAATGGTAAATCTTTTTCTCCAGAGGACTCGATTGAAATAAGAACTGGGACCACCCCAGCCAAGTCTTGACAGTAAAGTTTACAAATTGGCTCTGGAAATAAGTAGGGGACATGGATTGGAATTCCAGTTTGTTTAGGCTTATCTTGTTTGTGGGGTAATAAATTGACTCTGCTGTAAGTGAACAGTGGGAAGCGATTGATGATTCAATAACTTTAAATTAAAAGGAGCTTTACTGGAAAATCAGCAGTACTGCAGCAGATTTTACTCTTCTGTTAAGCAACAGTTAGTTCCCAAGTGCCATGGCAAGGCCAGAAGCCAGTCCACGGAAAGAGGAAGATGCTCTTGCCTGGATAGACTTCATTTTTGAGGCTTTGGGAAACAGACCATGGAGCCCATGAAGATTTGATGGAACTTTTGAGAGAGGAAAGTGAGTGCAGAAAAATGATACTTATACTATTTGTCACCTCCATCGTACAGAAATAAAAATTATGGCTTGTCACTTAAAGGGAATAAAGAGATCAAGTCTTTAACGTTTCTTTAATTTTGAAGTGAGGCATTACCATTTCAAAGAATAGAAAACAATGAACTTTTAAGTTCTGCTTCTAGTCTGTTGAGGTTGACGCATTTTGCGGAGGGGTCACAGACTGGCTGGTACAAGAGGGAAACAGGCATAACTCTCAATGATGCTAGAAGGCCCAAGTCCCTGAAGATCTGAGTGGCTGTACCTTGCCCTAGCGTGCTGTGGGAGGCGGACTGACTGCAGAGTAACCTAATATGATCTGATAATTCTGGAACATTATTTTAGGATCACACCTAATGGAGCATGGTTTTCGTACATGAGTGCCTGTTGCTGTTGGAGGAAAACTTTCTCCCAAAGAACTACCTGAAATGAAAATAATTCTAACTAGCATTTCAGACATCCCAAAAGCAATCTTGTAGAGAGTTCTTTATTTTGTTTTTGGTTCCTTTTAAGTATTTTACAGCAACCTCTAAGGTAAGCCACTTGTCAACCCCGCTGTTAGGACAAAGGGATGGAAAACTAGTGCTTTAATTTTTCCAGATAAAGGAAGGCTCACGTGTAATGCTATGGTGACTCAAATGTAGGGGGACTTGGATCAGCTCTGGGCTGCCCAATGATCACTCAGTTCCTTCTATAGGAAGGGAAGAAATAGAGAAAAACAAAGCAACACCCATTAATACATAACCCTAGTAGATATTAGGAATGATCCATAGTTATTTTGCTTTGTGGTGGTTGTCATTGATTTGAATCTGCTGTGGCAGAACTGGTTGATTAGTGGTGGTTGCTTGCAGTACTTTGTGGAGAAGTACTTGTGAAGCACATGCTAAGTCCTTAGTAAATACCTGTTGAGTGTTGAATGCATATCTTGCATACAGGAGAACAGAGTGGTATCGCATGTGCCATGAAGTGGCCTGGTTGCTGCAGTCTGACATCCTAAAAAAACTGATAGATCATAATTAAGTATGTAGTATTATGGTTGTCTGTTAGTAGGTGGGGGTATGTGATTTGTTGTAAGTAAGCCAAAATTTCTGTCCCATCTTATTCTCAAAACAAAAGAGCCGATTAAAAAGCTGATGAACTTGTCTCCAAACAGAAGTCTGACAGACCTCAATGCTTCGGTACATTTGAGGAATTTGTTAAAGGACACTACAATAATTTGACCATGCATGTTGAAAGTCTAATCAGTGCACGTTCTTCAATCCTGTCCTTAGCCCAGAAATTTTACCTAAGGAGTACAGTGGGCCACAGCGGAGCTTTACAGAGCAGGTAACAAAGATGAGAACCCATTCAAGTTGATTGGGGTCCAGAGAGAGGTTAACATAAGGCAGGGTTTCTCAACTTTGGGACTGTTCACATTTTGGCCTGATTAATTCTTTGTGGTGGGGGGCTGTCCTGTGCATGGGAGGACAGCAATACCCCTGGCTTTATCAACAAGATTACAGTGGCAGCCCCTTACCTGTGTGACAACCAAAAAATGTGAGGATAATTCAAAACACTCATGGAAAATATGCATTGACTCTTAATTCCATTTTCCCAAGGATTTACAGAAACACCTCATACTTTCAGATATTGCCACAAGCATCCTGGGAGGAATGGAGGTGAAATCATTGCTGGCATGATGGAATCTGTGACTTCTAGAATGTTTAGAATGCTGGATATTTTTATGTTCTTATGAACGTAAGAGAGTGTTGTTCTAATATGCAGCTAACTTGAAAGCAATTTGATCCTTTAGCCCTAGACCAAATGCCACATTAGTCCCACTGGGCCAGGCTGATCCAGGGCTAATTATTGTCTCGTCTTGCTGAAGTGAGACCCTTCAGTGCACGCGACCCAGTGCCCTGTGAATTATGAGGTTTTCTATTCTGCCTGAAAGGAGCGAGTACTCTTCCTGTCTTTGAGTGGATTCCACATACTGTTTCCTCCAGTCCTTGCATTGTGATTCTTTTTCTGGACTTGGATGGTTTCTTCACATGCATGCTCTGATCAATACTCTACTGAAGACTCAAGGAGGACTCTGAAGATCTCTGGAGTCTTCTCTCAATGCAGCTGAACTCTTCCCTGTGGCTCTCACTGCTGTGGTCTCCCTGGACCTCAAAGCTCCTCAACCCAGGAGTCTGCCAGCTTCTGCTTGGATTACCATTCCCTCACTGTGGTCTTGAAATCCTCTTAAGATTGCAAAGCTGTGGGGTGGCACCATGGCTCACTTGGTTAATCCTCCACCAGTGGCACTGGCATCCCATATGGGTGCCAGGTTCTAGTCTCCGTTGCTCCTCTTCCAGTCCAGCTCTCTGCTGTGGCCTGGGAGGGCAGTGGAGGATGGCCCGAGTGCTTGGGCCCCTGCACCTGCATAAGAGACCAGGAGGAAGCACCTGGCTCCTGACTTCAGACTGTCATAGCTCCAGCTGTAGAGGTCATTTGAGGGGTGAACCAACAGAAGGAAGACCTCTCTCTCTGTCTCTCTCTCTCTCTCTGTCTAACTCTATCTGTCAAAAAAAAATTGCGAAGTTGTGCTTTTTTTAAGTTCCCGTCTCTTTATTTTGCTGCCTGGTGTTCAATGTATTGAAAACCATTAAGTTATAGATTGTGTTTGAACATTAAGTTATTTCAGATAGGAGAGTAAAACTGGTCTCTGTTATTTTATCTAGGAGCAAAATCTCACAAATGGGCTTTATCTAATGAAACACAGGAACCCATCTAATATTTCTACCAAGGAGGACTGTGTTTAGAAGGGCTTTTGTATGCTCACTTCAGCAGCACATATACTAAAAATAGAAGGGATATTGTTAAAATGAAATCCCTTTCAGTTATTATTAGTGATCCTGTAGGTGAATATTTATTGATCTGTAAATATGTCCACAATATATTAGTGAGTGAAATGGATAAAAAAATGAGTTTTTTGTGCATATATCCATACATATTCACAGATGTACACATATATTACATGTTATACAGCAACATATTTACATACATGTTTACACACATGTTTGAGTGTTTCAAAAGTTCATGAAATTTCATTAAAAATAAATTCACTTTGGTGCAAAAATATTGAAATCCATGTATAATTTTCTTTTTTTTATTATTTTTTGACCGGCAGAGTGGACAGAGAGAGAGAGACACAGACAGAAAGGTCTTCCTTTGCCGTTGGTTCACCCTCCAATGGCCGCCGCGGCCGGCGCACTGCACTGATCCGATGGCAGGAGCCAGGTACTTATCCTGGTCTCCCATGGGGTGCAGGGCCCAAGCACTTGGGCCATCCTCCACTGCACTCCCTGGCCACAGCAGAGAGCTGGCCTGGAAGAGGGGTAACTGGGACAGAATCCGGCGCCTGACCGGGACTAGAACCGGGTGTGCCGGCACCGCAAGGCGGAGGATTAGCCTAGTGAGCCGTGGCGCCGGCCCATGTATAATTTTCAAGTGTGTATTTCCCATGACCTTTTTGAAGTACCTTTATGTATTAGTATTTACATTTATATATCCCTTTTTATGTATATTAAATTATACACATACATATAATTTGCCATAATTCCTAAAGAAATACTTCTTAGAGTTGATAATTTTCTTTCTACTAATTTTATCTTCCAGATTCCACAATAAACAGGCATTATTTCATATTAACAAAATATATAAAGATTATGTCAACTTTACTGATATTTATTATTCAATAAAACTACATTGCTATGTATGTTTACTAAAATCAGGAATAAAAATTCTGGTTTTTTTTTTCTTTTTTTTTATTTATTTTTTTTTATTTTTGACAGGCAGAGTGGACAGTGAGATAGAGAGACAGAGAGAGAAAGGTCTTCCTTTTGCCGTTGGTTCACCCTCCAATGGCCGCCGCTGCAGCCGGCGCACTGCGCTGATCCGATGGCAGGAGCCAGGATCCAGGTGCTTTTCCTGGTCTCCCATGGGGTGCAGGGCCCAAGCACCTGGGCCATCCTCCACTGCACTCCCTGGCCATAGCAGAGAGCTGGCCTGGAAGAGGGGCAACCGGGACAGAATCCGGCGCCCCGACTGGGACTAGAACCCGGTGTGCCGGCGCCGCAAGGCAGAGGATTAGCCTAGTGAGCTGTGGCGCCGGCCCATGTATAATTTTCAAGTGTGTATTTCCCATGACCTTTTTGAAGTACCTTTATGTATTAGTATTTACATTTATATATCCCTTATATATATATATATATATATCCTATATATATATATATATATATATATATATATAGGATTAGCCTATTGAGCCACGGCACCGGCAAAATTCTGGTTTTGATTTCATCATAGTTAACATTTTGAGTAAATTTATAAAAAGCCTTTCTAAATGCAAACACTTAAAACTGAATGAAGTACTCTGATAATTACTATTCTTAGTTTTTAAAAGATTTATTTATTATTTCAATGTCAGAGTTACAGAGAGAGAGAGAGACAGAGAGAGACAAAGAGATCTTCCATCCACCGGTTTTAGTCTCCATGGGGCCGCAACAGCCAGGGCTGGGCCAAGTCGAAGCCAGAAGCCAAGAGCTCCCTTTGGGTCAACAGCATGAGTGCCAAGAGTCCAGTCAATTGGACCATCTTCTGCTGCTTTTCTCAGGCCATCAGCAGGCAGCTGGATCTGACATGGAGCAGTGAGGACACAAACAGGCACCCATATGGAATGCTGCAAGCTTTACCTGCTATACCACAATGCTGGCTCAGAAGCGCCTTCACAGTTAATAAAGGTTTGATAAACCAAGTTCACGATGTTTTGAAAATAGTGTTTCCTTTTTAACTAGCTATGTTTTTTTAGTTATTTATTGTCATTACTAAAGACATTAAATATTTGCTAAAAATTATTATTATAAAAAGAGACATCACATTAACATGAAAATTGATGATAATTGTGTTGTAGTAATTATCATGCATTTGCTGTGACCATGAAAATCTAATATATTAACAAATTCCTTAAAAATTATTTTTAGACTTTATTTTCTATGCTTTCATTAAAAGAAAGTAGATGAATGAAGAGTAAATGTGAAAGAAAATTTGATGTTAACATGTAGGTCCCAGTCATCTAAGAAAGCAATAATGACAAGAAGATAGATATAAAAAATAAGATGGGCTGGCTCTGTGGTGTAGTGGGCTAAGCCTCCGCCTGCCATGCCAGCATCTCATATGGACATCTGTTCATGTCCCAGCTGCTCCTCTTCCAATCCAGGTCTCTGCTATGGCCTGGGAAAGCAGCAGAAGATGACTCAAGTGCTTGGGCCCCTGCACCCACATGGGAGATCCAGAAGAAGCTCCTGGCTCCTGGCTTTGGCTTTGGATGGGCTCAGCTCTGGCCATTGCAGCCATCTGGGAGTGAACCAGAGGATGGAGGACCTTTCTCTCTCTCTCTCTCTCTCTCTCTCTCTCTAACTCTATCTCTCAAATATTTGATTTATTTTTAAAAAATAAATGAAAGAGTAGCGAGTGGCCCTCTGTGGGGTTCAGAGAAGACTCTTCATATTCTAGGAGTGAATAACTCTTCTGGTTCTCACCACTCAGCAAACAGAGCAGATATTCTATCGTAAGGGAAATAAACAGATCACTCACTGCACCCTCAGAAATCCTGCTGTTTTGTAATTCCTCTGGTAAATACAAGAAGTTATGAGCAAGTGTATGCTTGAAGACACACACACATGTAAGCACACACACACCAAATGCTTACATCACATCTCTGCCCATATACATGTGCACACAAACACATCACACATGTGCACATTCACACACAACACACATAGCATTACAGCATATACACGTGCTCACAGGATACATACATTTGAATACATACATAACCACATATGCATCACATAATCACACATGCCACAAGCCACAAATACACAGTATAAATACTGGCATCCACTCCACCTGTGATAAGAAACATGATCAGGGCAATGTCTCTATCTGCCACTGAGAGAAACATCGTGTGAATGGAGATTTTTACAGCTGTTCTCAAAATAGCCTGCTCTGCTTGTGCAGAAGAGGACACTTAACCAATACTCACCACAAAGCGGATTTTAGCAAGCCTAGGCTCTGAATGGCAGGAGAGGCAAGGAAAGTTCTGAATCAACACATTTCCCAATTAACATTGAGTGTTAGAGTTACTCAGGTTTTGAATTAGAGTAGGTCATCTATCTCCAAACTTGTTTTTCTGCTAAATTAACTATTTCCCATGTCACTAGCCAAGACAGACCAAACCAAGCTTCATAAAAGAAAAAACCTGTTGAGTGTATCTTGATGTCCAAAATTTTGCTTCTCGCCGAGGAAAGTGTTAAAGGAATATAAGAAATAGTATCACCTAACGAATAGAGAAGACTAATTCACAGCAAACACAAAGGAACATTAAAACAGCATCCACAAACAAGTGACAGGATGCCACAGTGTGGAACACTCGCGTCTGTGTACCGACACGTGCAGGAATGGCTTGGAAGAGAGTAATGGGGGTGAGGGGAGAGGAAAAGAAAGTAGGATGCTTTATGAAGGCGTAATTTGGTACAAAATTTGAGATCCATTTAAAATCTTTCATTTCTTAGAAAATATAATCCCATGACAGAAAAGTTTAGAAGTTCAGAGGAAAAAAATTACTGCAATAGTCATTCTCTGTGGTCATTATAATTTTATTTATAATTAGCAAAAGAGAGAGAGAGAGAAAAGAAAAACACCCTAAATGTCCATCAATAGTAAAAGGAATAAATAAATTAACAGTATAATCACATAATGGAATACTGACCCTTTAGCGCTAAAAATGAATTAAGTTGTGATACATGTAAAAACAGAGATTAAATTTGAAATGTATTAGACTGAGTAGAAGAAATCAGACATGAAAGAGAACATTTATATGAAGTTCAAGAATACATAAAATTAATCTACAGGAGTTTTCTAGGGTTCGTGCTGTACATCTGCATTAGGGCACTGGGCATATACCTACCTACACACAATTGCCACAACTCATACAATTATGTATTTAGGAGTTAGATTATAACAACATATATATACCAACAAAGCCACTTTTAACCTGTTTCCCTAAAATTGCATTACCCAGTGTTTCTAGTGCATGTAAGTCCAACCTGATGCAGTGAGTGCCTGGGTGAGGCAAAAAAGCATACCGTTGGGTCTTGTTCTGAGGGTCTGTGAATTGAGAGGAGGCTCTAGCAGTCACTCTGTGTTTTCACACATGGACATTAAAAGAAGGGTAGGTGAAGAGAGACATTCAAGATGGTGTGATTATGCAGAGTTCCTGAATCAACAGCGGGAAACTAGGCAAGAGAATGGCAGTTAATAATCCAATAAGTTTATATTTTCTTTAATAAACAGAGGTCACTCTCGATGATAACGCCTCATTATTCAGGAACAAAGTGAATCAACCATACTGAAAGCCAGTCTGTAGAAAATAATGAGTATTGGCTGCCACTTATTTACTTACCACTGAGTGCAGTGATTTACATGCACTGATTCTTTAATTCTCACAACAACTCTATGAGATGGGCAATATTGCTACTCTGTTTTTCCCCCAGTGCACAGAAAGGTTAAATAACGAACCTAAGGTCACAGAGCTAGCTACAGCAGAAGCCGAGCAAAGCATTCATCAGAATGAGAATAAAGGAAATATGAAGGGAACATGGAAGGGAGGGGGAGAAATGGGGGGAAAAAGACTTGGGGAGAAGATAATTCAAAGAGACATGGGGAATTATCAAGCAAATCCTCATTTACAGCTAATGAACCTGAGGCTCATAAAGGTTAAATGACTTCCCAAGTCATTCATCTAATTAGGGGCAGAGCAAGGATAAGAAGCCATATTTTAAAAACCCCAGCTCAGGGCTTTTCTACTACATCCAAAAAAAAATTAATTGATTTTTTTTCACATAATGTCCAATTTTGAAATCCATCCCCATGGGAATTGTTGGTTAGATATTCATAGTATTATAAAATTAAAGTATTGGATATGGCCTGGAGATATCCTATAGCCCTTGGCCCCAAATTCAAGCAACATCACACTTAAACTTTCCCATCCAGATGAGACTCTCCCCCAGTTTTTAAAGCCTTCCAGATGTATCTCAACTGGATTTCTTAATTTATTTTCCAGAGCAAAAGAGCAGAATTTGGAAAATAGCCTAATATGCATAAGCCATTAATGGCATCCCCGGAGATAGACAAGCCCAAACTCTGAACGCCCAAAGCATTTTAATTCAGGACGCAGAGCACTGAAGCCCTAGAGATTATTTTCATCGGCATCGACTCCATGAATATGAATTATTTTTCATGCCAGTCTTTTTCCACTGAGAAGGAAACCTTACACAAGATTTAACACAGGAACAAGTATCAGAATTTAGGGAATTATAAAAGGACACTGAAATGAAAATGAATAAATATTTCCTCTTTGCCCTCCAAAGAACTTGAATAAACATTGAAATACCCTTCCCTCTCCTTCCCTTCGCTTCGTTTTCCTGCCCTCCCCTGCCCTCCCCTCCCCTCCCCTCCCTTACCCTCCCTTACCCTTCCTTCCCCTTCCCTTCACTTCCCTTTCCTGCCCTCCCCTCCCCTCCCCTCCCTTACCCTCCCTTACCCTTCCTTCCCCTTCCCTTCACTTCCCTTTCCTGCCCTCCCCTCCCCTCCCCTCCCTTACCCTCCTTTACCCTTCCCTTCCCTTCCCTTCCCTCCCCTTCCCTTCCCTTCCCTTCCCTTCCCTTCCCTTCCCTTCCCTTCCCTTCCCTTCCCTTCCTTTCTTTTCCTTGCCATCCTCACTAAAAGTAGCGCAGTCTGCAATCTGATGTGCTATGAAAGTCCCTCCAAATCAAGTCCCAGGTCAGTGGCCACTCCTGAGTCTCTACCGGGTTCTAATTGCATAGCTGCTTTAGCAGAGATGAAAAGATGCCTGTTGGAGCTGGGATGCCTGTGGGGCAAATCAATGAAGGAGATTTATCCTAACACCATAAATTGGCTCCTCTCCACCCTTGAAGAGATGTCGACTATGCCATAGCTGACTTAACACATTGCAAGAAGAACCATTCTACCACTCGTGCTTAAAAAACTTGACAAATAAAAATGGAGTGCAACATTAGATGGAGTGATCTATTGTTGCTGGAAGACAGCCCAAAACATGACATGGCATTTAAAGCCAGGGGCTGTTTTCCTCTGAGTAGAAATGTTCCAGCTACTTGTACGTTTTTTAAAAAGGTTTATTTATTTATTTGAGAGGCAGGGTTAGAGAGAGAGGAGGAGACAGAGAGGTCTTCCATTCACTGGTTCACTCCCCAGATGGCTGCAACAAACAAAGCTGGGTCAATCTGCAGCCAGGAGCCAGGAGCTTCCTCTGGGTCTCCCAAGCACTTGGGCCATCTTTTACTGCTGTCCCAGGCCATTAGCAGGGAGCTAGACTGGAAGTGGAGCAACAGAGACATGAACTGACACCTATATGGGATGCAGTGGTCTGTCTGTGTATGATTGAACAAGCCAAGGGAGCAATCAAAAGTGCATTCAAGGGCCCGATGTTGCAGTGTAGCAGGTTAAGCAGATGCTTACAACACTGGTAACCCCAAATTGGAGTTGGTCTGCTTCCACCCTGCTAATGCATCTGGGAAAGCAGCAGATGATGGCTCAGGTGCTTGGGTCCCTGCCACCCACCAGGGAGACCAGAATGGAGTTCTGGACTCTTGGTTTCTACATGGACATCTCAAGCTGTTGCGGCCATTTGGGAACTGAAGCAGCAGATGGAAGACATCTCTCTCTCTCTCTGTCTCTCTCTCTCTCTCTCAAGATTTATTTACTTGGAAGAGTTACATGGAGAGAAGGAGAGAGAGAGAGACAGAGAGAGACAGAGAGAGACAGAGAGGTAGGTCTTGCATCCACTGATTCACTCCCCAGATGGCTGCAACGACCAGAGCTGCGCCAATCCAAAGCCAGGAGCCAGGAGCTTCTTCCAGGTCTCCTACACAGGTGCAGGGGCCCAAGGACTTGGGTCATCTTCTACTGCTTTCCCAGGCCACAGCTGGCACCTATATGGGATGCTGGCACTGCAGGTAGCAGCTTTACCCATTATGCCACCACGCCAGCCCCGATAACTCTCTCTCTCTCTCTCTCTCTCTATATATATATATATATATATATAAATAAAATTCCCTCTCTATTTGTCACTCTGCCTTTCTATTTTAAGAAAAAAAAGTGCATTCAAGGGCTATTCAATCTACTGTCTTCTTCCAATCTACCCAAAGTTAACCTGACTCTCTCAAGTCACTTATCTGGGAACAAATTCAGAGATGCTCACCCAGCAGAGACTATAGAAGATCCCCAGAGTTCACTTTGTGTCTGTTATTCTGTCTCCAAAGACTGCAATCAGACAGAGATATATATTGAAGACCTGATATGAGATCTCTGCTTCTGAGTAGGATGCACATTCCTGACCAACTCCAGACATGAAGAACAATTAGATAAACCAGATCAAATCCCAAGTCATCAGGTATAAATGTGGCAGAAAGCCATGTCAACCAAGCAAAGTCTGCAGGCTAAGATTCAGGAAAGGGGAGAATTTGAAACAGCTCTTTATTACAGGACACTGGATTCTAAAAGAGAGTGAGCAACCCCTCACTGGGGCTGTCCTTGCACCGCTTGTCAGCCAGAGGATTGCCATCAGGGCTCCGGGTGGGTTAGCCAGGCTACATGACAAAATAGAACCTCCAACACAGAAGTGGTTCCACCCTCAAGCCATCTGCTGAATCCCGACTCTGCACAGATGAAAAGGGAGAGAACACATCTGCAAAGGTCAGTCTTGCAGATGCCATAGAGACCAAGGTTAGAGTTACGCACCCAGGGAGAGCAGTGGTCCTGGGCAACACTTGGCTCTCAGTGCAGGCCCTGGAAGGAGAAGGGGCAGACCAGAGAAGACTGTGCAGACACAAACTGCACATTAATGGAGAAACTGAATCCTTTCCCATAGAGTAGCTGAAGAAATAAGAATACCTGCTCTTTGGCACATCTGTCCAGCAAGGTCCTGTAAGTCCAGGCCAGTGCAATTAGGCAAGAAAAAACATGAAAGGAAGAAGAATTGGAAAGGAAGAGATGAAACCGTCTTCATACCTAATAAACTGATCTTATATGGAGAAAATCCAAATGACTCTATAAACAACTTATATTTAATAAGTCCTTTTAACATAAGAACTGGATACTGGATATAAGGTCAGTGTGAAAAACTGCTGTATATCTCTAGATCTGCAACAAAAAGAAAGTGAAACTTTATATGATTTGCAATAGCTTCAAAGAACACTGAATACCTAGCAGTAAATCTTTAAAAGATGTGTGAGACTTGTATTCTGAAACCATATAGTATTTTCAAGAGAAAGTAAAGAAGATTTGCACAAAGGATAGAAGTTATTCATATGTTTGGAAAGTTTCAACTCCCCGTTTTCTTCTACAGGTGTGTGTGATGTCAGGAGGTTGTGCGTGCATAATTGTATTTGTAAATCTACTAGCTGATTAAAAATGCATATAAAAATGTGAGGGGGCCGGCACCGCGGCTTAATAGGCTAATCCTCCACCTAGCGGTGCTGGCACACCGGGTTCTAGTCCCGGTCGAGGTGCCGGATTCTTTCCCGGTTGCCCCTCTTCCAGGCCAGCTCTCTGCTGTGGCCAGGGAGTGCAGTGGAGGATGGCCCAAGACTTTGGGCCCTGCACCCCATGGGAGACCAGGAGAAGCGCCTGGCTCCTGCCTTCAGATCAGCGCGGTGCGCTGGTCGCAGCGTGCCGGCTGCGGCGACCATTGGAGGGTGGACCAACGGCAAAGGAAGACCTTTCTCTCTGTCTCTCTCTCTCACTATCCACTCTGCCTGTCAAAAAAAAAAAAAAAAATGTGAGGGGCCAAAAGTAGCCAATGAGAAGAAAGAAGAATGAAGGGCAAGGGAGCCTTCATGGGGAGATATATGAGTTAAGTCTTTGAGGATCTTGGGGTAGGAAGGACTTTACTGGGAACTGAAATTTTATCCATTTTGTTGGAAGAATCTGAACATCTGCCATAATGCATGCCTGATGGATAGTAAATGCTCGATAAATATTCATTAAATGTGCACATGGATGGTTGAAATGATGTATGAGTTAAAAGCATTGCAGGTGAAAAAGACGGCAGAAGCGAAAATAAAGAAACATGGAAATGCATTAGGGCAACAACACCAATGTGTCTTAATCTCATGTGTAGGATACAGAAGGAAAGGAGACTAGAAAGTTCATACAGAACCGTAATGCACAGGGGTCTGGAAGCTAAGCTTGTAGGGCTTCAACTTTATGCTTAGGCATCTAATATTTAAGTTGGGAGATAAATTGGGCCAGTGACTGGGGAGCCACATGAAACCCACCTAGCCAACTCACTGGAGTGTATCTTTTTGCTTTTTGTATTCAGCCCTACTAATAAAGTTGGAATTCTTTGCTAAGGTCATTATATCTGTTATATATTTATATATTTTATATAGAAACACTCCCAAATATTTAAGCTGGTAGTCACTCAATGAAAAAACATGGCTCCTGACTTCGGATTGGTGCAGTGCACCGGCAGTGGCAGCCATTTAGGAAAAGGAAGACCTTTCTCTCTCTCACTGTCTAACTCTGCCTGTCAAAAAAAAAAAAAAAAAAAAAAAAAAAAACACCTCACTGGTCAGAATCAGGCTCAGCTGGCGCTGTGACTCAATAAGCTAATCCTCTGCCTGTGGCACCGGCACACCAGGTTCTAGTCCCAGTCAGGGTGTTGGATTCTGTCCCAGTTGCTCCTCTTCCAGTCCAGCTCTCTGCTGTGGCCCGGGAGTACAATGGAAGATGGCCCAAATCCTTGGGTCCTGCACCCGCATGGGAGACCAGAAGAAGCACCTGACTCCTGGCTTCAGATCAGCGCAGTGCACCAGCCGCAGCACACTGGCCACAGCGACCATTGTGGAGTGAAACAACGTAAAAGGAAGAGTTTTCTCTCTTTCTCTCTCTCTGTCCACTCTGCCTGTCAAAAAAAAAAAAAAAAAAAAAAAAAAAAGAATCAGGCTCCACAGGTGCATCTAGCTACAAGGGAAATTAGAAATTAAATGCATTGGTGCTCCAAATAAAAATAGGTTCTCGAATATAGATATTCTATAGAAGAATCGTGGAGGCATTAGCTGGGCAACTAACAGTCATCACTAATTGCTCCATTCTCCCATCCTACACAAGAGCAATCTCAAAGGGAGTGGGAGGTTTGAGAATTTCTTTGCAGAGGAATTGGCTATGTTGCTTTATGTTCCCTTTCTCTCTCCTAAGGAAGGTTGTCCAAGGAAACTAGAATTTCTTTGTGTCCTGAGTTTGTTGAAGATGTGGCTTGCAGATCTGGATAGAACAAAATATTCAGCAGAAGAGAAAAAAAAGTGAAAGTAGGGAGGATGATTCCTCCTGTGTCCTGTGTGAAGTCAGGCAAAAGGGGAATGGCAAAAAAAGAGATGAGGGGGCTGGCAACTCCACTGCTCAAGGAGAGACTCACAGATGCATTGTGAACAGAGCAACACGAGCACCCCCTCCGTCCTGAAATGAATCCTTCATTACATCTGGAGGCAACTCTGATGCTTTGTGTGTAGGTGGCTTCTTTTTAGTTTTGTTTCAAGGTCATGACTGGCATGCAGGGAAAACACCTTTTCTTGGGACAGTGGACATATGGTTCAAGACTAAGGGAAAAAAATAGAAAAGTGTTAGAATGACAAGAATTTGCTCAAATATTGAAACAAATCATAAAACTTGATTGCTTACACCCATGTGATACATTGACTTAAGCAAACAGATCAATGGTACAAAATAGAATGCACTCAGGGGGAATTTAATATAGTCACAAAATTAGCTTATAAAAAGTGAAACTTCGCATGTGGTCACTTATGGAAGCCTCCTCCTCTTATCCAAATCCATTAGGGTCCCCATTATTTTCTGTCTACCCTGTTATTTACTTACACAGCTTCAATTATAATTTGCAGATATTTGTCTATTTACTTAATATTTATCTCCACCATCAGGCTATAAACTCAGCATTTTCCATTTTTTTTTTTTCTGTTGCTATGTAATCAGAAACTAACACAGTGTTTTGCCTCTGGTAGGCATTCAATAGACACTTGTAAAACAACTGAGTTAATTCGCTGTTAAGCAAATGTATTCAATAAAAGTTTATGTTTGAAGAAAACCTAGATTTTTCAACTTCTGTCAAGGAGATCACATCCTAAAACATTTTAGACACATTCAAATATGTTAAAATTACAGAAAAATATTAAAAATGAAACCTTAGAAAACTTTGGTAAGATTATTATAAATACAAATAATGGAAGCAATGACAAATGACAAATATTTGATCCTTCAAAGCATTAGACATGGTTAAACAACTCCATAAGGAGTGGGAAGGTGGAAGTGTATTTGTGGCAAATGTGAAAAGCAAAGTTAATGCCTTTAATATATTAAAATTCCTTTCAAATCAATAAAACACAATACCCCTAAAGTAAAACAAGCTACATATAGAAATATGCAGTCCACAGAAGAAATCCAAATGGCTGAAAATTGTTACAAATGGTACACTAATTAACTGTGCTTTTAAAGATAAAATTAGAAAATATTTAAATAATTCTAAAATTTAGTACTAATGAGCTTGTAGCTTGAGAGGATAATTAGCAGAGCTTCTCCGACAAAGAATTAAAAGTACACAGAAAGAGCCTTCGTAAAATTGTTACCATTTGACTTAGAAAGTTGACATTTAAAGAACTTTACTGAGTACATAATGTTTTCACAGATCTTGAAATTGAAGGGTGCAAAATAAAACTTCTGTTTTTTTTTAATGACTAAATATCTATCTCAAGTTCCCATTCCACTCGAATTAGAAAACAGGAATCACTGTTTCAGTTAAAATCTGTCACTTCTGCTTTTCAGTTATTTTGGAGCTTATAATTGCCACCCCCCACCCTTTTAACCCAGAAAACTTGTATTTAAGGTTTACAGATATTTAAAAATTTTACATGTTTGTAAGGTACTACGTGATGTTGCAAAGCACATATACATTGCATAATGCCCAAATGAGGGTAAACACATTTATTTCTTCAAACATTTATCACTTCTTTATGGTGGAAACATCCAAAATCCTATCTTCTAGCACTATATAGTGACAGCAAAATATATAGAACATTATCTTAATTACTCTACTATACAATAGAATACCAGAACTTCTCCTCCTATAACTTAATACCCATTAACCAACCCTCTTTTTCCCTTTTTTACCCTTCCCTCCATAAACTTTGGGGTCCAGTATTATACATTTTTTTAAATTTTTTTAAATTTTTATTTATTTATTTGACAGGCAGAGTGGACAGTGAGAGAGAGAGAGACAGAGAGAAAGGTCTTCCTTTTGCCGTTGGCTCACCCTCCAAGGGCCACCGCGGCCGGCGCATCGCGCTGATCCGAAGCCAGGAGCCAGGTGCTTCTCCTGGTCTCCCATGGGGTGCAGGGCCCAAGCACTTGGGCCATCCTCCACTGCACTCCCTGGCCACAGCAGAGAGCTGGCCTGGAAGAGGGGCAACCGGGACAGAATCCGGCGCCCCAACCAGGACTAGAACCGGGTGTGCCGGCGCCGCAAGGCAGAGGATTAGTCTAGTGAGCCGCGGTGCCGGCCTCAGTATTATACTTATCTTTTAAGATGTATCATTTATTTATTTTCTTTAAAGACATGGCATTGGAAAGAGAGACAGAGATCTTTCACTCCTTGGTACACTCCCCCAATGCCTGCAACACCTAGGGCTGGGACAGGCCAAATGTGGGTGGCAGGGGCCCAAATACTTGGGCCAACACCTGCTGCTTTCCTAGGCGCATCAGAGGGAAGCTGGATCTGAAGCGGAACAGCTTATAGTCCAACGGGCACTCAGATATGGGATGCTGGTGCAGCAAGTAGCTTTTAACTTCTTTGTGATCTGCCTTTAAAAATCAAACAAAAAACCTTGCAATCATGGGATTTAAACTTCTCTATCGGAGCATCTCCTGCTCCACTCCCCCTCGTAATACATTCAGATGGAGAAAGGGAGAGGGAGGAGCTGGACTCAAGGCAGAGATTCAAGGCAGTCCTTTGCTGTAGCCATGTTCCCAGTGGTTTCTGACAGCTGGCACTCCACTGACCTGAGCTGAAATGTTCTGTCCAGTCCAGTGTCCAAGCAGTTCTCTCCCTCATGGTGGTATCCACTGAGCTGGTAGAGCACCCCCTGCTGGTCCCCAGAAGGACAGCCTACAGTATTCTGCTGTCCCATGTGAGATAGTACTGCACACCTGATGACTCAGACCTTCTAGGCTACCCTCTGTCCCCTGGAGGTGCAGGCAGATTCAGGTTCACACCCCTCCTTCTGAAGTGCTGGGCTCCCTGATGCTGCATTCAGCCCCATCTGCTTGGGCGGTGCTGACCTATGGCTCAGGGAAAAAGCAGGTCTTGGGTTTTGTCCAAGGTTTGTTACCTACCTAGCAACACCCTGGAAATCAAAGCACTCATGTCCTCTATTTTTCTGGTTGCTGAATGTAATTAGGGTTGGGATGGAGAAGTGTCTACTCGATGTGCTTCACACATACACACACACACACACACACACCATGGAGGAAGGTCCCCTTCTCAAAAACCCATCTCCAGTACCTGCCTATGCTACATGGAGGTCTGATGCCTCCCTCAGTCCAAACACTCACTCCCTAGTGTTGAAAGGGGAATCATCCACTCTTAATCAACCAAAGGCTCCTGCTTTTGTGTTTTGAACCCTGTTGGTAGTCTGATGGGTCCTATGTGCCCCTTTTCAGAATGTTCTTAAAATTTATTGTAGCTAGTTGAAAGGCAGAAAAGAGAGAGAGGGGGAAAAGGAGAGAGAGAGAGAGAGAGAGAGAGAGAGAGAGAGAAATTCCATCTACTGGTTTACTTCCCATAAGTCTGCAACCCAGCCAAAGCTAGAAGCCAGAAATTCCATCCAGGCTTCCCATGTAAATGGCAGGAACCCAACTACTTGAGCTATCCCCCTGTTGCCTCAACTACTTGAGCTATCCCCTGTTGCCTCCCAGGGTGCTCATTAGCGGGAAGCTGGAATTAGGAGCAGAGCTAGAGTTGAATCCCAGGCACTTGGTATGGGATGAGTGTGTCCTAAGTGGCATCTTTCTTGCTGTACCAAATGCCAGTTTCAGAAAAAAAGTTTTAGATGCATAAAATTAGCAATGATTACACTGGAAAACAGATCACATTGAAATTTTGTTCTTTTCATAAACAGCAAGTTAAGAACCCTTGATTCCAATCTTTTATTTATAGTGTGAAATCTATGTCCTTGATTCCTTTAAGGCTTAGTTCTTTGAATGCAAAACAAAATCCAAAAATCCTTCTGTCTCAAAAAATGCTGCTTCTAAGAACCAGAATACAGATTTTTTAAAATTAGGATCCTTGTCACAAGTTTTAACCCTAAAAAAGTAAGATTTTGGCTCTGCTGTGTCTCTACTGTTTTGGTCTTCTTCTGTGGCAATGCATGATGCTGACAAAAAGAGAGAGAGAGAGAAGAAACACTGGATGCCTTGTAGGACAGGGTCATGTTTGTTAATATCTCACCACAGCACAGGTGTTTGGCTTCGTTGTTAAGATACTGTTTGGGACACCCACATCCCACATCACAGTGCCTGAGTTCAGACCCCAGCTCTGTTCTGGATTCCAGCTTCTGGTTCATGAGAACCCTGAGAAGCATCAGCTGATTGATCAAGTAGCTGGACCAGTGCCACCATGTTAGGTAGAGACCTGGATTGAGTTCCCAGATCCTGGCTTCAGCTTGGCTCAACCCAGGCCTTTATGGGTATCTGCAGAGTGAACCAGCAAATGTCAGCTCTCTTTGTCTGTCTGTATTTTTCTCTGTTTTTCTCTTCAAGTAAACACATGAATAATTAAAAAAAAAGAAATCCCTCCTTGTATTACAAGAAAATTAGAAAAAATCTATAGCAACAGGGAAGGAATGTTTAAATAAATTATGGTATACAGGGTTCGGTGCCGTGGTGCAGTAGGTTAATCCTCCACCTGTGGCACCAGCATCCCATGTGGGCGCCGGTTCTAGTCCCGGATGCTCCTCTTCCAATCAGGCTCTCTGATGTGGCCTGGGAAAGCAGTGGAGGATGGCCCAAGTCCTTGGGCCCCTGCACCCGCGTGGGAGACTGGGAGGAAGCTCCTGGCTCCTGGCTTTGGATCAGCACAGCTCCAGCTGTTGCGGCCATTTGGGGAGTGAATCAATGGATGAAGACCTTTCTCTCTGTTTCTCCCTCTCACTGTCTGTAACTCTGCCTCTCAAATGAATAAATAAAATCTTTAAAAAAATAAAAAATAAATAAATTATGATATACTACATGACAGAATATTATTTAGGGCCAATTTTTTTTTTTCATTTAAGGACATTTAAAATGATGCTGCCATGATTTTTAAAGTCAAATAGGAAAATATTTATGTTCTAAAATTATTTGGAGAAATGTAGAATACAAGATTTAAAAAGGAAGGAAGGAAGGCAGGAAGGAAGGAAGGAAGAAAGAGAGAAAGGAAGGGAGGGAAGCATCATTATATCCTAAACATTGTATCTATAAACCACATGGAATCTGTTCTCTCCGTATTAACATTAACATGAAAATTGTGCTGTCAGGCCGGCACCGCGGCTCACTAGGCTAATCCTCCGCCTTGTGGCACCGGCACACCAGGTTCTAGTCCCAGTCGGGGTGCCGGATTCTGTCCCGGTTGCCCCTCTTCCAGGCCAGCCCTCTGCTGTGGCCAGGGAGTGCAGTGGAGGATGGCCCAAGTGCTTGGGCCCTGCACCCCATGGGAGACCAGGAGAAGTACCTGGCTCCTGCCACTGGATCAGCGCGGTGCGCCGGCCGCAGCGCACCAGCCGCGGCGGTCATTGGAGGGTGAACCAATGGCAAAGGAAGACCTTTCTCTCTCTCTCTTTCTCTCTCTCACTGTCCACTCTGCCTGTCAAAAAAAAAAGAAAGAAAGAAAAAAAGAAAATTGTGCTGTAGTGATTATCATGATTTTTCTGTGACCCTGAACATCTAATGTATTAATAGATTCCTTAAAAATAATAAATAAAATTTTAAAAATAAAGGAAACATGAAACCAAAAAGAAAGATTATGACCCAAAAGACAGAGAAAAATTGAATAGGCAAATGCTAAATAAGTATACTGAATATTTATAGATTTTTCTCTGAAATGGAAATATTTATTTCTTTATGATTTTCTGAATTTTCCAATTGAATGAAGTTTTTCAAAATAAAAATATTTTTCTCAATTATTACAGCATTCTATATATTTTTTAAAATTTTTATTTAAGATATACAAATTTCATGTATTGTATACATATAGATTTAGGAACATAGTGGTCCTTCTCAGCCTACCCTCCCTCCCACCCATGCTCCCACACTTCCTCTTCCTCCCTCTTCTATTCCCACTCTTAATTTTTACGAAGATCTATTTCCAGTAAGATTAACCCTACATAAGTAGAGTTCAACAAATAGTATGAAGGAAAAAAAAAAAACACTATTCTTCAACAGTAGAGACAAGGGCTGTAAAAGATCATTGAATCTCAAAATACCCATTTCACTCCAATACATTACATCTTAGGTGCTCTATTAGTTACTACAGATCAGAGAAAACATATGGTATTTGTCTTTTGGGGACTGGCTTATTTCACTAAGTATAATGGTTTCAATTCTATATTTTTAAAAAATCAATACTTTAAACAAAGACAATTTGTTGAAAAGTTGATTGTTTTAAACTTTAAATTCCCCAAAGATAGTCTATAATAGACTATTATTATGAAAAATAATGAACAAAATTAGCCACAGGTTGATATATCAGAAAAAGTAAAATTGTTACTTTTTTTAAAGAAAGATTTATTATTTATTTATTTATTTGAAAGAGTTGCAGAAAAGGAAAGGCAGAGGCAGAAAGAGAGATCTTTCATCCACTGCTTCACTCCCCAAATGGCCTCAAAGCCAGAAGCTAGGAACTCCCACTGGGACTCTCACGTGGGTGCAGGGGCTCAAGGACTTGGTCTTTCACTGCTTTCCCATGTGCATCAGCAGGGAGCTAGATCAGAAGTAGAGCAGCTGGAACTCCAATTGGAGCCCTGATAGGAGATGCTGACATCACAGACTGGTTTTAACTGCTGTGCCACAGAGATGGCTCCTGTCTGTCACTTTTGACTTAACTGTGTACTCTGGGTTGCACCTTGCCTGGGAAACTGCAGCATGGGTACTATCAGACACCCAGCCCAGTTATTCCTTCTCTGTATCACCAAATCTAGAAAATATAAATGCGAAGAAGACAACTCAAAATGTGTATACACCACACGTGTTATGCAGCTCTTCCCTATCAGCAACTTGCTAAACTCAGGTGAGAATCAAATTTGATCAGAGGGCATTTGCAACGCAAGGTTCAGGTGCATTCAGCCTAGCCAGCCTGTATCCTGGAGTGGGAATGAGCAGATCCCGGGCTGGGGCTCCTCTGCTCATCTAAAACATTTCCATCAGAATCAAGGAGCCACTAATACAAGAAGCTTCCCATAGCATAATTTCACAAAGTGGGCTAGGATGCCAAAGCTTGTGTTTCATTTGAATTTAAAACATTTTTGTTTCTTTTTAGGAAGTTAAAATGGCTTTATTTCATTTCAAGTAGCCAGGGTCACCCAAAGGAAAATGAATAGAACTTACAATTAAAACTACCATTACTACCTCTCAAATTCCTCTAACATTCGTCCAAGAATTTTGTGAAAGTGGAATGAACAAGTTCATATGAATAGGCTCCCCAAACCTTGCAGGAGACACTCAGTGCAAAGCTTTCTGCCCTTTGCTGAAGGTAGGGTACAGGAAGTATCTTGGAAAAATTCATGACAACACAGCAAAAGAGACAGAACTCCTTCCCTTTAGGTGTCAATTACTATGGAAAAACATGATTTTTAGAGTAAGTAATGTGGATCAAGAGGGTTTATGCATGTGGAAGGGCTTGGAAGAGGACCTGGTAATATTTTTAAAGGTGGTCAGCATAGTTCCTTAAAGAAGCTGAGATTGGAATTGAAGAGAGCCGTTGGAGTTGGCAAGTCTAGAGCATGGAACCACAAACACAACCTCCAGATTGCCAGTGTTGTGAGGTGCTTCCTCTCTCCAGTCAACCCCTCCCTTGTGTTCAACCACTGTATATTCTTTATCCACAGGGAAGGCACAATTTTATAGGATTCTTCCAGGGATTCCCAGGTCACAGTTAATTCAGACTCTACAAATTTTAGGGATGGGTAGAGAGCATCTAGTCTGAGGATCATTGAATATTTTTTAAGCTGTGAAATCATTTACTCAAACAAAAGAGTCCTCAACAGAAAACATAAGCAAATGAAACAAGTGGGGCCACCGTGGGTGAAGATCCTGGCTTCCCCACACATTACCACTCCCAAGGCAGATGCTGAAAGGACTCCTCCAAGCACATTCTGAAAACGAGGGCTTGGGCCAAGCTCGTCTATGATAAAAGTGATGCCCAAATACATCAGACAACTTGCCTAAGGTCCCAGAGAACACCTCAGGGTTCTTGATCACCAAGAAAAGTTTCTCCTCACATTAATATATATATTATAATATGCATAATATATGTATGTATATATTCATATAATATGTATAAATCTTGTGGATAGAAACAATTTAATGATCTTCCTATCAAGCTGTTTTATATTCTTTCAAAATGCTGAGATTTGGGGCTATAATGTATTAGAGCCTCATGATTTTATTTTTTTAAGATTTATTTATTTATTTGAAGCACAGAATCACAGAGTGAGAGAGGAAGAGACAGAGAGCGAGAAATCTTCCTTCTGTGGATTCACTCCCCAAAAGGCTTACAGGTGGTGGCTTAACTCACTGTGTCTCCACACCCCTGTACCCTGCCTCAGCACATTTTAAAAGCATGGGCTTCAGCCAAGTTCATCTATGATTAAAGTGATACCCAAATACATCAGACAACTGGCCCAAGGTCACAGAGAACATAGCACAGGCTTCTTCCTTTCTCCTTCCACCAAGAAATGTTTCCCCTCACATTAATATATATGTATATACTCATATCATATGCATAAATCTTGTGGTCTTCTTAGCAAGCCACTTACACACTTGCTTCAAGACACTGAAATTTTCCACTATAATATATTGATTAGAACCTCATGATTTTAATGATTCCTGGCTTTTAATCATTTATGCAGTAAAGAACCTACCTTCCAGTGTATGAATTCTTCGCTTTTTAACCTGATGTAACTGTCTGATATTAGTAAATGATTAGTCAATTATGGCTTCTGCCTCTCTTTTCAAATATATTCAACATTTAAGAGGTTGACCAATAATGCCCAGAACAGAATCAGAGATGTGCAAAATAGTCTTGATAAAATAAAACTGAAAATGTAGGTTTCTTTTTCTACAATTAGAATCTTAGATCACATTAAGTTCTTTGGGAAATTCCTTCAAGACTTACAAATGGTTGTATCCCACACAAGGTGCAGGAATTGGATATTTAATCAATAGAGCTATACAAAATGAGTAATTTAGATACAAAGTGGATGAGAATAGAAATGTGGTGGAGGAGGTTTAATTATCTGGTTTAGCAGACTGAGTTGATTAAATCAACTAAATCATAGTCTATTCTCTCTTTGCATCTGAATGCAAAGAAACTGGGACTTGTTCTTTCCACTCAGGAAAGTCTATTTGCTCCAAACCCAACTGATGGAACAGAGTAAAGTGATGAGAATGATTCTGTATTGACTATCATATGAATTGCTTGATTCACTAGGAATTTAATCACCCTTCTGGTTTCACCTACAATTTTAATGGTACATCTTCCAAGTCTTTCTACCCAGCTCTATTACAGCTCGTGAGCTCTGAAATTTCCAGATTTCTGTTAAATTTTCTCGCAGATTCCATTCATCATGTCCCAAACTGAACAACCTCTTGATTTCCCTTGATGGCACTAACAGTCTACCAGTCACCCAGACTGTCTTTGATTATTCACTACAGGAACTCCAGCATTCAGTGAATTGCTAAGCAGGCCCCACATTCATCTTTTCTTTCCAGTGATCATCATCAATATATTGATTGGTTGTTACCTTCTACCTAGATCAAAAGTACAGCAGGGGTGTGAGCTGTATGCACTTAAGACATTTGATTTGTCTGCTCCAGCATCAAAATTAAAATGTAATCAAGAAACATGCTACAATCATGTCCTAGTTGTCTTTTTCCCACTGCCTACAAGTTTTTGTTCAGTCATGCTTTACTGTGTCTACCTCCTGACCTGATTCTGGTAACTCCGGTTCTTCTGACTTTGGGTTCTTCACAATACAGTTACATACTCATGCCAGATCTTTTTTATAAGGATCTGTGATGACTCAAACCTTAATTCAGACTCATCCTCGCCATCAAAGATACTTAGGAGACGACCCGCACCTAATTTTGTACAAGTGTGTGTTACTATAGCTATTGCCATTATCACAAGGGTCAGCTTCCTTGAAATCCAAGCAGAATTTAGTGCTGTTTCCTATCTTTCCTTCCTTGTAACTCCCACTACCTCTTCCATCTCATAACTCAAGGACTTCTTGCCCTTTAGATTAAAGCTTCCTGATACCTTTTTCTGCCTTCTCTATCAACAGCCTTTCAACTCACTCACACACTGCTTCTAGATTATCTCTGTTTTTTTTTTTTTTCAAACACAATTCTGCATATCACTGCTCAAAAACAGTGGTTCTGTATTAGCTAATCAAGGACAGATTTGCTTTCTAATCTTCCCTCTTAGTGATTCCTTTGATGCTTTCTGCAGTCCAGCCAAGTTTCTGGAATGTAATTCCTACTTTCTGTCCTGGGTCTCTAGAATTCTACTCATCTGAGTAGAGGTGATCTACTCATTCTACTTCATAGAAATATTGAGCTTGTGTCATATGAAGGGTCCTTTCTTCCTCTTCCCAACTTAGCACCCAAATTTGAACTCCGGAGGCACCTTTTCCATGATCATTTGTCCATTTAGTCTCTGAGTACTTCAGTTCTTGCCCATGAGTTTATGCCCAGAGAGTAAGATCAGACAGTAAAAAGTACTTTTACATTCAGAATTTCTAAGTGGTCCCATAATCTAAGTTGTCTTATTATCCCCATTTATAAGGGTAGTTCAAAAAGTTCACAGAAAAGTGGGATTAATGGATAATGTGCTTTTTCCATGAGCAGTTTGAAGGGCCTTCGCATTGTCCAGGAAACAATTAGTATTAAGTGATGTGGTGGAATTCAAACCTGGGCATCAAAGCTATTGATCAGTTACTTTCTGCTATTTTATTAGAAGTTGTTTTGGGAGGCCAGCACTGTGGCATAGCAGGTAAAGCCGCCATCTGCAGTGTCTACCTCCCATATAGGCTCCGTTTCTCGTCCCGGCTGTTCTACTTCTGATCCAGCTCTCTGCTTTGGCCTGGGAAAACAGTAGAAGATGGTCCAAGTCCTTGGGCCCCTGCACCCATGTGGGATACCCGGAATAAGCTCCTGGCTCCTGACTTCACATCAGCACAGCTCTGGCCATTGTAGCCATCTGAGGCGTGAACCAATGAATGGAAGACCTCTCTCTCTCTCTGTGTTATCTTACTTTCAAATAAATAAATAAATCTTTTAAAAAATAAGTTGTTTTTGTATTCATTTATGGGCTTTTGAACTTTCCTTTCTAGGCATCAATTCTTTGTAGTCAGAGATGATATATTAAATATTAGAGCCCTGCCATAGTGAATTTACACAGAATACTTACTAAGTGAATGCTTATTACATCAAATAGATTTTATTTAAATTCAGCAGAGTACACACTTTTCAATGATATATGTTTTTGACTTGTCATTATTTCCCTTAATCTTCTGTTCATACTGTACTTCCAGATGTATTTCTGCTAATATTCTTACTTCTGATATGAACTGGCTGAATATTTCTCTATATTTGGTAGTTTGCTTAACATAATTATTTAATCTTTGGGACTTTTTTCTCTACATGATCTCCATTTTTGTGCTTAATTACATATGTTCCCATCCATTGATATTGCACCCTAATATGACACATGTATTGAACAAGAGCAGGAAAGCTACTACCCTTCAATCTAGATTCTAGAAGAACTCCTACAACTCTGGATTAGAGAGAGGATTATTTGTAGAGTCACAAGTTTGTCTCTTTCAAGGCAATTTTTAAAATAGAAACTGAACAAAATACTCTAACGGGCTCAAGAGAAATATATACATTGATGTATTTGAGATATGCATCTGTTAGTATAAATATTTGTTAACTCGTTCCATGATTCCTAGTTGGTTAGCCTCAGAGGGATTGGATTCTCCATAAAATGTGCACTAAGTCAAATCCATCTAGGGTACCAGCATTGTCAGAGATCATATCATTTTTAAATTCTCTAGAATTTAGGTCTGGTATCATGGTGCAGTGAGCTAAACTGCCATCTGCAATTCTGGCATCCCGTATCAGAGGGCCAGTTCAAATCCTGGCTGCTCTGATTCCAATCCAGCTCCCTGCTAATGTGCCTGAGAAAGCAATGGAGGATGGATCGAGCGACGGGGCCCCTGTAACCTTTGCAGGAGATACAGACAGAGCTCTGGGCTCCTGATTGCAGCTGGGGCAGATGTTGGAGCCATTTGGGAGAATGAACCGGTGGATAGAAGAACTCTCTTGCTCTTTATCTTCCTCCCCCATCACTCTGCCTTTTAAATAAATAAATAAATAAATAAATCTTTTAAAAAATGATCTTGAAGAGGCCCTGGGCTAAGAAGCCGTATCTTTTGCTAGACAATGCCAGGGCCTGTGTGTATAAGAGCTTTGTACAAAACATTGCCTGATTATCTTTGTCTCATTCTACACCAATTTTTTTTTCAAGTTCACTTTTTAAAAAAGTGATTGGTTAAGTCACCAGCAAACACAATTCCAGACCAATGCATTCCTTAAGGAAAATGAAGATTGCCATATTGTGAATGCATGCTGTGTCCTGGACAGTTGTGAGGTTAGGCAGAAGGAGGGAGATAACACCACTGTGCAGCTTCTGAGAGGAGACTATGGAGAGAAGCACCTTAAAAGGGAGAATCCTGGGCTGGCGCTGTGGCTTAGCAGGTAAAGCTGTTACCTACAGTGCCAGCATCCCATATGGGTGCCAGTTCCCATCCTGGCTGCTCCACTTCCAATCCAGCTTCCTGCTAATGCACCTGGGAAAGCAGTGGAAGATGGTCCCTGCACCCATATGAGAGACCTGGAAGAAGCTCCTGGCTCCTGGCTTCAGGTCATCCCAGCTCTGGCAGTTTCGGCCGTTTGGGGAGTGAACCAGTGGATGGAAAATCTTTCTCTCTCCCTCTCTGCCTCTGCCTCTGCTTCTCTGTAACTCTGCCTTTCAAATAAATAAATCTTTAAGGGGAAAAAAGGGGAGGGTGAACCCTTTGTTCTGTATGTCAATGTATCTCAAACAGTAAGTGTTTCTACCAAGAAGATCATTGGGAAATGTGACCAATTATAGAGTGTGGAATTTGGCCTCAGATTTGTTTTCCTTTTGATATATGATCATCATTGCACACAGCAGGCATGAATTTTATTAACTTAATTTGCCATTAGTTCAAGAAGTCATCCATTTCCTCAAAATAAACTCATTTTAAAAACTGAAAGAACATTTCAAGCCTTAAAAATGCAAATATGTCATAGTTTGGCTGCATTCAGCAAATTCTTAGAATCAATCAGCCGAGAACAGAGTAATTCTATTACTGAAGAGGGAACTGAAAGCACACAAATTGAAACCAGGATAAGAAATAAAATGTGAAAAAGGCGTATGCCGTCTATGGAAGCTTCTTGTAGGACTATGATAGTTTAATAAGTTCACTGTACATACACAAATACTATTTATTTGTAATATGATACTATTTTCATTGATCTAAACTACTCGAGGGATGAACTCAGTTCATTAACCAACACACATTCTGGATAGGATTAAGCCATAACGACAACAATTTACATATGATAACATTTTCCATTTCACAAAGGGTTTTCACATACCTTATCTCATTTGGTTCACACGCATCACACCCTTAAGATAGTAGTGACATAGATACAATTATTTTCACTTTATAAAGATCTTACGGGGGCCTCCCATCTCTTCTCTTGTGGCTTATCAGAGAAGCTAAGATTTTGCTAACTCTGAGGGAGGCACTGGAGGAGAACCACCATTTGTTCTCTGCAGCATGAGAATGGGCTGACACTTGGAAATGTACTCAGCTTCATTTATGGAACACAGTGTTTCAGACTTCGGGCCCTGGAGGTTGGAAACATAGGTTGCATTCTCTGCTCTGTCATTTCTTAGCTGGTTGAACTTGGGCATATTACATAACCTTTCTGAGCTTCCAGTTTTCCTCTTTGAAGCAGGAGTCTGGGTACATGTGAAAGGGATATGGCACATCCGAAGCATGTAACGCACTGTTAAACAATGCCTCTTACCTATGGGGAGGGCTCCATCCTTTGGGAAGTGTGAGGCAGCTCTGAGCGCCATTTTGTTTCGTGGGAAACTGGGTGATTCTTGGATGTGAAGTGATACCTGGCATGATGTGAATCTTCACATGTTTTGCTGTGGGTCACAGCACGTGCAGATTCCTACAGGAACTACCTTGGAATGGAGAGCTTCCAGGACAGCTCCGTTCCTACTGTCGGCGAGTGTTTGTGCTTTGAAAACACTGCAGGTATCTTGGAGGAAACAGAAGATAAAGAGGTTAACAGAATGAAATACCAAACGGAACTCTAAAGCAAATACCGCAGAGAGTCCAGGGCTCATGCTGAAGTTGCTGAATCAAAGACTGGGGAGGCGGGGACAGGAAAGCAAAAGGAGAGCTTCGCACGGGCATCTCTGTGGCTCGGCCATGTTGTCTGGCAGATGCCATAGCAGAGCCCCAAGTCAGATTTCAGCGAATTCTCACATCCATTCGAGAAGCTAAAGCTAAGATTCCCTCATCTTACTCGTACTGACAAAAGCTGGGGAAGCTCCTCCCACCTCCTCCACCCCTCCCAACACCAGGATCAGGATATCTTGGGAGCTTGTTTGAAATTCAGAATCTCAGGCTCCTAAAATTCAAGCAAAATTTTTATTTATTTATTTAGTTTACATTATTTGCTACAGAGATACACAGGGAGAGAGATAAACTGACAGAGGTGATATCATGGGGAACATGATATACATCAAATCTCCCTACGTTTATAGGTAACATAACCTCACAAGAGCAAATATGATGCTCTTTCTGGTACCATCTAAAAAGTCCTTTCATACGAACAGGATTGCATTCAAGGGGTGATTAAAATAGAATGGAGTGTGTGGTACTTGTCTAAATGTAATCTAACTACGCTATTCATTTAGTGAGGAGTCTAATTACTGGCTCTATAATTACACTACTCAGGAAAATTGTTTTAGTGATGGTTTTATTAAACTAACTTGAGACAATTTTTGCATCAACATGAGCAGAACAAATGGAATTTAATTTCAAAACAGGGGCAAAGGAAGGTTACTTGAGAGACGAAAAGCTCATGAGCTGGACAAGGATTTTTTAATTTATTTATTCATCTATCTCTCTATCTCTCTCTATATTTGTTTATTTTTCTATGAAAGGCCGAGTGACACAGAGGAAGAAAGAGTCAGAGAAACAAAGAAATCTTCCATCTGCTGGTTTGTCCCCCGAAATGTTTGCCAACAGCACAGCTGGGCTATGCCAACGCCGGAAGTCTGGAACTGTATCTGAGTCTCCCACATGGATGACAGGGGTCCAGATGTTCTGTACCATCACCTTTTGCCTCCCAGGTGTGCATTAGCAGGCACCTGGATCAGAAGCACAGCAGATGCGGCATAGCAGGTAAAGCCGCCACCTACAGTGCTGGCATCCCATACGGGTGCCGGTTTGAGTCCCAGCTGCTCCATTTCCGATCCAGCTCTCTCCTATGGCCTGGGAAAGCAGTGGAAGATGGCCCAAGTGCTTGGGCCCCTGCACCCATGTGGGAGACCTGGAAGAAGCTCCTGGCTCCGGATTGGCACAGCTCCTGCCATTGCAGCCAACTGGGGAGTGAACCAGCGATGGAAGAACTCTTTCTTTCTCTCTCTCTCCATCTCTCTCTGTCTCTCTCTCTCTCCCTCCTCCCCATCTCCTCCTCTCTGTGTAACTCTGACTTTCAAATAAATAAATTAATCTTAAAAAAAAAAAAAGCAGAGCAGGGCTCCAATAGGCCCTCTGACAATGACAATTCAGACATTGTCTTAAGCTCCGGGCCACGACACCCATCCCAAAAAGACGATTTTAAAATGTGTGCAGAAGAGAGTGCAGCTGAAAAAGTAGCAGGCTGGCACTACAACTGGGGAGATTTAGGTAGCCATTCGATGAAACTTCCTGCCTCAGGTTTTCAAGAAAAGAAATTACAACGGAGAGACTTCCTGGTCTCTACCTCTCAGACCTCGGGGGTCTGCCAGGATTCCCACTTGTTTGTATAACATGTAACCCAACTCAAAATATGGTTCCCCAAACAGCAGGATCAGCTTAAAATTCAGCATCACAGGCTCCCTCCAAATGGAAGCAGAGTTTGTATTTTTAAAAATTTTATTTATTTATTCGTTTGAGAAGACAGAGGGACAGAAAAGAGAGAGAGACAGAAAGACAGAGAGAGAGAGATCGATCCCACCTACTGGCTCACTCCCCAAATGCTTGCACTGGCCAGGTGTGGGCTGGGCTGGGCCCGACTCCAGAGCTGGGAAGCCAGTGTGGGTCCCCCAGATGGGTGGCAGGGACCCAGCTACTTGAGCAGTCACCTGCTACCTCCCAGGATGCTCACTGACAGGAAGCCACAGTCAAGAGCTGGAGGCAGGAGTTGAACCTCTTAGGTGCGACATGGGCATCCTAACTGGCATGTTAACCACTACTCTAAATGTCCACCCCCAGAATCTGTATTTTAAACATGTGCCCTGGGGCTGGTGCTGTGGTGTAGTGGGTTAAAGCCCCAACCTGCAGTGTCGGCATCCCATATGGGTGCCGGTTCAAGTCCCAGCTGCCCCACTTCTGAATCAGTTTTCTGCTATGGACTGGGATAGCAATAGAAAATGACCCAAGTCCTTGGGCCACTGCACCTGCATGGGAGACCTGGAAGAAGCTGCTGGCTCCTGGCATCAGATCAGCCAGTTCCAGCCATTGCGGCCCTTTGGGGAATAAACCAGCATATGGAAGACCTCTCTTTCTCACCCTCCCTTTCTCTCTCTCCCTCTCTCTCTGCCTCTGTCTCTCTGTAACTCTGCCTTTCAAATAATAAACAAATAAATATTTTTAAAAATCCCTTGAAATTAAGGAAATTTTAGAAGGAACATTTGAAGTCTTCATTTCTTGGGTGTTTGGGGGTAGGTATTAATTTGAGAGGTTTTTGATAAAATCCACTTTCTCTAAGGATGATCAGTGGTTTGAACACTAAATATTCTATATTTTTAAATGAGTTAATATATAAATATTAAATGAGATATATATATATATATATTTGAAAGGTAGATTATACAGAAGGGGGAGGGGAGAGATCCTGCATCTGCTGGTTCACTCCCTAGATGGCTGTAACAGCCAGGGCTGGATCAGGCTGAAGCTAGGAGCCAGGAGCTTCTTCTGGGTCTCCCACCTCAGCGGCAGGGGCCCAAAAACTCAGGTCCTCTTTTTCTGCTTTTCCCAGGCGATTAGCAGGGAGCTGAACGATAAGTAGAGCAGTGACACAACACCAACCGTAACTCTTGTGTGCTAGCAGAACAGACGATACCTACATACCACTGTCCAGTAAAGAGCTGCCACCAGCCTCACTCTGAAGGAACCACTCAGCTCCTCACAGAGTGAGTCTATTATATCAATGAATTGAGGGAGATAAGTGTATGGAAAGGCATAAGCCTTGGAGGTCTGTCTCTATCCCTAAGGCTTTGTGACATTGTACAAGTTATTATGTCTGCTTTGGGGCAATAATGATCTCATTTATAAAATCATGGGAATAATGTTGCCCTCCCTGAATTCATGATTGTAAGGTATAAGAGCTGGTAAAGCCAATAGCATAGGGCATAGGGTCTGCCATAGAAGTGGTTCAATGAATGATAAATGATGTTCATTTTCTCTTTCACTGAATGGTGGGTTGACCCCCATATCAGCCACCCTTAGACCGGGAAACATGGCAGATCGGTTTTTACTGGAACCACAAACACGCTATTAAAACTGTGTTGAACTTCATTTAGAGAAATCCGGCTTGGTTTCAGGTTTTCCAATGAACACAAGACACTTGTGTCAGGAAGGACGGAGATAACTCGGCTGAAGGCTACCCCACGGTTACTGACTAAGATTCGGGCCTCCAAACTGGCCAACATGGGACAGCGCTCCCCACACTTGCTCTCCCTTCTCCTCTTCCCAGCCCAGGACAGGGACTTACTTTCTTGTACACACTGGAGGCCTCAAGTGAGAACAACTGTTGCTCTCCAACTTGGGGTTCCTATTTGCCTCTTACTGGAACTGACAGCCACCAGTATGAATGAAGCTCTCCCTGAGTTCCTGACTTACCAACACGTTGAAGCTTTGTATCTATAATTAACCAAGTATTGAAGTCTAGGTGGCTCTTGTACATAAAAAGGCATAAGTAATAGAGAAAAGTTAACATAGTTCAGTGAAAATCACAGATCTATGTGCATTTAGATGTTGATCCTGAATGTGAGTAGTCAGGCATCCAGTAATTTATTATTGGTGTTCTTATTAGTATCTGTGTTTTTCATTCTTCTAAAATCAATATACATGACTTGTGTCAATTAAACATAAACACGACCAGGGATTTAACTTTAGAAAAGTAATTCTTTATGGTAGAGCTGTAAAGAGAAGCTCTGGTAAACTGTGGAGTCTTGCAACTGATTTTCCCCCTTGATCTAAAAGGCAGACTACTGAATCATCAGAAAAGAAATTTCAGCTCCACTCAGAGTTTTTGGTCGGGTTCGCCAGTTCAGAGGCAGGTGCCTACCGGGCTCTCCCTTTGATAGTGAAAAGCAGCTCAGCTGCAAAGATGACGTTCTTGGTAAATCATATCTTCCATAGGCACAGAGGCCTGACAGGAAACCAGCGCACCTGCCAACAACAGGTAGCTGACAAATGAGTTTTGAGGTGCACAGCACCGGTGCACTGACAACACTTCTATTCTGGGAATTCCCCACTCTTATTGCCTCGGTAACTTCCGCAACATCTCAAGACAAACATGGCCGTCCCAGGCCAGGTATGGCACTACTTGTGGAAGGAGGCAGCCAGCTCACCACAATCCTCCCACTGGCATTGAGAGCGCATTTGTTTCATCTAGTGTGACATTCATTAGATGTGAGAAACAAGAAAACAAAATGAAACAGACCTCTGTCAGGAGCTCTGCTGAGCTGCAGAGACAGCTGAACTGCCAAGTGGCAGAGCACTTGATCAAATCTAAGCCAAAATGAAAACGGCTTTAATCACTTACTCTGAAACAGGCATAGATGCCTGCTCCCACCCTGTGCCCTTCTCCGCTTTAAGGAATGGTATGCAGGTCATGGGTCGAGGGATGAGCACAGATGTAGGGGACCTCTCACTATTGATGGGGGTCCTGAATGAAGAGTTCCAGCAGTTTAACAGTTCCTGCGGCTGGGAAGAGGAGATAGGAGCGCAAGAGTGGGGAGCACTGGGTCAGAGCAGGGACAGTGTCTTCCTGTCCATATCCTTCCTCGCCATCCAATAGGGAGGCCAGGCAGAGGCACCAGAAACGAAAAGACCTTGGCTGAAAACAGCCCGAGATGAATGAACTTAGAAATAAAGACGCCTGGGCTAGGAATGCTCCAGAGACTGCGGTGTCCTGGCTGTGCCCCAAGCCCGGTACGGGAAGGGCAGCTCCTCCCCACTCCTGGCTCCACGGCCCAAGATAATGTGTGTAATTACCTGTGGTTCAGATAGAATTTTTTGACCTGGGGGTGTGGGACTTTAACCTCATTTACTAATAACTGTACAGTTTGGGTCAAATCAATTCACTCTTTTGTACCTCAATGCCCTCATTCAATAAATTATAAATAGTCCTTTCCTTTCATCATTTGTTGCAAATATTAAATAAGTTAATATATGTAAAGTACTTTTACAAGCTTTTCAGTAAATTTGTGCAGTGAATAGTAATCATCTCAGTGGCACTGTAATATTGGCTTCTGCCTTTTCTTTCCTCTCTTTTTCCTTCATCTCTTCTGTTTGGATGAACAAAGAGAGGTTTCTGGCTTGTATGTTTGCTTGTTTGCTCTGCCGTTGTGTCTTTTCTCTCTCTGGCCAACTTCCTAGGACCGAGCCTCCTCCTGCGGTTGTGGAATGGTGTGAGAGCCCGTCTACTCGTGTAGCAGATATCCACTGAGAGCCTATTGGGTGCTCTGTTCTCTCTCTCTCTTTTTTTTTTTTTTTTTTTTTTTGACAAGCAGAGTGGACAGTGAGAGAGAGAGACAGAGAGAAAGGTCTTCCTTTGCCATTGGTTCACCCTCCAGTGGCTGCCGTGGCCGGCGCACTGCGCTGATCCGATGGCAGGAGCCAGGAACTTATTCTGGTCTCCCATGGGGTGCAGGGCCCAAGGACTTGGGCCATCCTCCACTGCACTCTCTGGCCACAGCAGAGAGCTGGCCTGGAGGAGGGGCAACCGGGACAGAATCCGGCGCCCAGACCGGGACTAGAACCCTGTGTGCCGGCACCGCAAGGCGGAGGATTAGCCTAGTGAGCCGCGGCGCCGGCCACTCTGTTCTCTTTTCGGCAACCACAAACATGTCCTGCTTTGCTGAAGGAGCTGGGGATGCCTCCTCTGTGCTTTTATGTTTGGGTCTGAGAACACAGTACCTGAGTTATGTTCCTGCGTGAATACTTGAATTTTTTTTCTTTTCTATTTCGAACACATTTTGAAAATTGATCTGGGAGATTAGCAGTCTGGCATAAGCTCCCTCTCATATTGCCCTGTTGGCCCGCTGAGAAAGTAAGTGTTTTGTTATTGTATTTTTGAAGGCTATGGTTTTTCTCTCTCAAACAGATTTCTTCTTTTTTAACTGAAGCCTGTTTTTCCTCAGCTGACCATTGCCAAGGGTTTATAGTGAGTTCACAGTAATAATAACAGAATGAATTTTTCTTTTATTCCTCATGCATCTGCGAAATTGCAAGAAGTTTAGTCTCAGTTCTACCCTTCGGTTCCTGGGGGTTTAAGAGAGTGTCTGGTATGTGCTTGGAAATGCAGATTCTTTGGCTAATACGTGACACCCTTTTCTTTCCAGCAGTGGCTCTTCAGGTCCAACATGGTGGCTGCGAGGTCTCTATAGCTTCTACGTGAACATTTTGCTCTTGCACAGGTATCTATGGTCATCATTTGTCAGGATGTTGTAGGTGACCCTGAAAAATATTGACAGAGTATGTTATGCTGAGGTCACAAACATGTCCAAATATGTCATTGCACAACACAGTGGAGTTTGTTGCTCCCTCTCTTAAATGTCTAGGGAAGTTCTAGGGGAAGGAAGAAGGGGCTTGGGTTCTCAGGCTACTGGTGACTAGATATTTCTGCAATTTTGGCATTAAAGGATGCCAATAGAAGCCATATTTTGGGGCATTAAATCTTGAACTGTTCAAATTGGGTTTTGACAGTGGACTGTGTGCAAGACCACACCCTTTTCCAAGCCAAGCTCAGGCTTCTGTGGCTATTTTTGCTTTTGGAAAAAGGCCAAGGCAAACCTGATGGACATTTTCCTCATTTAGACAATTTATTTCTGATAATACAGACTTGGAAAAAAAATGGAAAAGGGCTATAAACTGGTTGAGCCTTCAAGTAATGGATGGGGAAACTGAGGACCAGTGGACTTCGTCACTAGCTGGTGCCAGTATCTTTTCAGCAATGTCTTCACCCTTCTCCTTATGAAAACAGGCACCTAATAATTTTTCATTTTGAAAAAAAAAAAAAATCCTGAGTTACTAGATTATAATTCCGTGTAAACAATTGGAAGCAGGAACCTTTTTAGTTTTGAAAAGTGAAGTTTTAACAGTACTTTCCCCAGTGACTCTGACAGGTAACAGGGGAGGTTTTTGGTGGTATTTGGTGCAAGGCATGGGGGGAAGTTCATCAGTCCTCAAAAGCACATCATGTGACGAATGCTTCCAGCCTCCTCCTCATATGGCACCCACAGAAAATGATAACATTTGTCAAGCATGCTACAAGACTAAGAGAGACTTCTTACTGGGAGTACAAGTGTCTGGGGGCACCAGTCGCCCTGGATGCCACACGGTAGCTTTGCAGGCCGTACAGTCCTGCTCTGCAGATATAGCCTTCCCACCCACAGCACCCAGATGGGAAACCGTAACCTCATCCGCCACCTGACTTACCTGAGCATCACCCACTGTGATGGAATAAGGAGACCCCCACTTGCGGCCATCACTCCTCGAAGTGTTGATCATTTTTCCTTGATCTGGAACTGTGTATTGAACTATTTGGTACTGGGGAATCATTCAATCAGCACCATAGCCTTTCTGCTTGACCTCACTACAGGGCTACTATCAGAATCCTGGGTGTGTGTTTCTCTTCCTAAGGAGGTATGATTATTTGAAGGAGGATTTACAAAGCATAGAAACCCAGCATTAACTAGGTCAGCTCCTTGTGGATAGTGCAGAGTTATTTGCTGCCATGTTTCCCACCCCCCAGCTTTCTATCTGGTTCAATTTTAAATTACTCAAGAGATGGTGAAATGAATTTGTCATGACTGAGCTGTGGGTTCATATTTGCAACCACACAACGGGGGGAGGTTTAATCTACCTACCTGGAAAGCAGAAAAACAAAAGACAGAAAATGTAAGCACAAGCAAAACAGATTCTTGGAAAAATTATAGTACGTGCCCTTGTGGCAACAAGAAGCTAAAGGGACTTTTACTACAAGCAAATAGAATTGTGATCATTAAATTAGCTTAGCAACTAAGATTTACTAAGAAATCACAAAGTCTGTGTTACCAAGTTCCTATGGTATTTATTTTATTGCACTATGGTATTTTGATTTTGCTAAAGTATTAACTATTTTTCAGAACAGATTATGCTCCTCAATGAAGGTATTGCACTTTTCATACAGCTTTTGTATTTATTGTACCCACATTTTTAGAGGACAAAAATATGAATTTTTCTTCACCCCTGGGGAAAAGGTAGCCAAAGAGAAGTAGTATCCATATATCCCCAGAATTCATCCCCTTCTCTGTTATTAGTTCACTATATTGTTTATACGTGTGTCTCTTTCCACCACTAGATGATGAACTCTATGTAGGTGGCAAGGGTGATATTTAATTGTTGCAAAAATGCATATGCAGCATTCCAATATTGGCTGAATAAACTGATGAAAGAATAAGGGCTCCAAAGAGCTGTCCTTCGAAAACACACCATATTTGTGTAATTGTAAAAGAGCAGGGAGCGTTTTTTAAATGTTTTATTTATCATGGAACCTAAGGAATTGGTAGGATAATTTCAAATTCCCCTCCTTAAATGAGAAACAGAATCAGTGTGTGACTTTCTTGTTTTAAGTGTTTAAGACATGTCAAACATAAGAATAAAATAAAAATTAAAATTTTAAAAGCTGAGGTATTTGTGAAGGTATTCACTGTAGTCCTTTCTTATCCACAAGAGGGTAATTCCAAAACCCCAACTGGGTAACTGGAACCCCAAATAGTACCGAAACCCCATATACACTGTTTTTTTTTCCTATAATGCATACCTACAGCAAACTTTAATGTATTAATTAGGCATAGCTAGGTATTGACAACAATAATTAATAATTAAATAGAACAGTTATAAGCAGGTAGTATAATAAAAATTATGTGAATGTGGTTTCTCTCTCAATTTCTTTTTCTTGAACTTCCATCTCTTCCTTAAAGGTAGGATTTACAGCTTCTTTTTGCCATTTCCCATTGGCCAGCATCACTGGTCTTACTCCTTGGGACCAGGGTTACTTGAATACCGGCACTGTTAATACCTTCATTGATACGGTTCCTAAGTTACTAATGGGGAGGTGGGGTGTGCAATGTGGAAATGTTGGACAAAGGAGTGATTCACATCATGAACCCTATGGAGCTGGATAACTTGGAATTCCATCACACTATTCAGAATGCTGTGCAGTTTAAACCTTATGAGTTGTTTATTTCTGGAATTTCATATTTAATACATTTGGACCATGATTGACTGTGAATAGCCTAAATATGGAAAGTGAAATAGCAGAGAAAATGGGCCTACTGTGTGTGTGTGTGTGTGTGTGTGATCATGCATACAGGTCAAAAATCTTAACTTTTTATTTCTGCTTTGAAGTTTATTTTAGACTCAGCCTAGAAAGAGGACCTACTTAGAATTATGCAGATTCACTTTCTGAAGTAACTCAGTGTTGTATAGATGGAAGAACTTGAATTGCAGTCAGGAAATTGCTTCCTATTGTTATTAGCTTGCTTTTTGATTTGCATGTGCACAGCATAATTCAATAATATTTTCTGAGTATTTATCTAAAGCATTGTGCTTGATGAGTCAGTTAACCTTTCAGCATCTTAGTTTTCTAATCTGGACAAAGGGTATAATACTACTTTTCTAAAACATCATTTTGAAAGAATATAAAACACTAGAAAAATAAAATGGTAGTGTATTTATATAAAGTACTATTGCTATTATTATTAAGTCATCTCCTTTTGAGCTATCAGCTTTGAATTCTAGTGGGCAATCCGTGATGGAATGGGAGCACTTTGATGACAATCCTGTTGTTTTTTTTTTTTCTTACTGAGATTTGCTGCTTCTTCGGAGTTCTGCTAATTTTTCATATTAACTACAAAGACCCAGATGGGTCAATACTTTCTCCAGTTAGAAAGCCTGGCTTTTTCCACCCGATAGGTTTAGTGTGATCCCATGGATCCAACTCTGGACTTACAATGACCACATAAAAAGAGAATTGGGGAAAAGTTCATCTATCTAGTCCAAACCTGGAATAAGTTAGTGGCTTAGGAAATCTACCTAAGGCTGGCGCTGCGGCTCACTAGGCTAATCCTCCACCTTACGGCGCCAGCACACCGGGTTCTAGTCCCGGTCGGGGCGCCGGACTCTGCCCCGGTTGCCCCTCTTCCAGGCCAGCTCTCTGCTGTGGCCCAGGAGGGCAGTGGAGGATGGCCCAAGTGCTTGGGCCCTGCACCCCATGGGAGACCAGGAGAAGCACCTGGCTCCTGCCTTCGGATCAGTGCGGTGCGCCGGCTGCAGTGCACCAGCCGTGGCAGCCATTGGAGGGTGAACCAACGGCAAAGGAAGACCTTTCTCTCTGTCTCTCTCTCTCACTGTGCACTCTGCCTGTCAAAAAAAAAAAAAAAAAAAAGAAATCTACCTAAAGAGTTATTACCAACATTTGGAAAGCACAGAGTACACCAAGAAGTCTCATAGAAAAGGTATTATGTTGTAATCCTTTGTTCCACCTACATGTGTGTATGACAGTGTGAAATGTATTTCTCGCTATCAAACATTTTTGCAAAATCCAGATAGTTGTGTTTCCGCATCTCACAAATGAAAATAATGCAGGTCTGAAAAGTAGTGTTAGGCCACCTATTTAGAGACATCCAGAGTGTAAATGTGAGTATCTGAACTTCCGATTAACTCTTTTTGAAAACTCAACCTGACACAATGGAAGAAATAGAGGACATATGTTCAAATCTGGCACTTAAAAATTGTGTCATTTTATACAAATCGCTTACTCTGTAGGCTTAAATTTTCTCATCTCTCAAGTAGTGTTAATAATATCCTTCTAGGGTGGACATTGAGGTACGGCAGATTAACCACATCGCCAATACAGGACAACCACATCCCCAATAGTAGAGCCTGGATTCAAGTGCCACTGCCAGTTGCCATCCCCCTTCCTGCTCAGGTGCACCCTGGGAGGCGGCAGATGACATCTCAAGTACTGGGGTCCTACCACTCATGTGGGAGATGTGGATGGAGGGCCTCACCGTTGCAGCTATTCCGGGAGTGGACCCAGGGATAGAAGACCTTTCTCTCTGTATCTGACTCTTTGCCGCTCTGCCTTTCAAATAAATAAAAATAAACATTTTCAATATATATACTACAACTGCTATAATCCAAAAGTATTTTTGAAATTTATATTTATTAAATAAAAGTTTTCTATTAAAAAAACAAAAAAACCCAAAATATATATTACAAAAAACTTGCCTATTTTCTCATTGGATTATTGGAAAGATTACAAGATACAGATGAAACAAAAAAAATTGCAAAATAAGAAAATCTACAGATTCACTGTGTATACTTGTGGGCATGTGTGGTCATAATATTACTCTTATATTATTTTTATTTTCCCTAGACAGGCTTTTGGTTTTTAATTCTCAACCTCTTCTTTTGTTCTACTCCTTAATTTGTTTCTTGACTACAGTGTTTAGCCCCCTCCCTAGTCTCGATCTTTGAACACCATCCAACAATAAACATGGCATTTTTTACATTTGCTAGTGTGTCATAATTTTCAAAGCATTTCTCTTCAGTTATCTCACTTGAAAATGCTGGAAAATGCATTGTAGTTTTAAAAGCAGTCTAACATATGTTGAAAAAGTAAGGTGAAATATTTTTCATCAATTTATTATTTCAACAATTTCTTGTTCTGTACAACCTGTTTTCATGCAAATAGTTTTGATCCATTTACTTTTGGCCTGAGTAGTTCTAGTTAGATTGGTCATTCTAGTCAGATTATCATATATTGATAGAATCTACTCTGAAATCAGTGATTTCGTAGTCTACACCTGCTCATTGGGTATATCACCCTCTCATTCTGATTATTTTTATTTCTCGAGTATGTTCTGTGCTGGTCCTGATATGCTAGTGCTCATTGTAATTCCACTTCAAACGTAATTTCTCAGAGCTCATATCACTTTCATCGTGACTTGGAAACTGGAGACAGACAACGCTGACTTAGAGTCAGCTGCACGTAATAGTCTGCAGACATCTGGCCAGCTGCCCATGTCCAAATCACTTTGCTCATATTGTTCTCATTTGTCTCACTGGATCAATTCCATTAAGAGTTTAATAATGAACTAGCTAATGATTTAAACAAGTTTATAAGATTAACCCTGAACCAATGATTTTAAGTAAGACTGAATATCAAAATCCTCCAACATTGCTAATCTGTTGTTTACTAAGAAATGCATTAAAAATAATAACCAGAAAGGCATCTGTGAGAAAGAGATGAAGTCAGAAGGCCTAGTTTCAAGTCTTCTTTATGTTCTTTCCCCAGCTAGGGCATTGAACAAGTTGCTTCAGCATTTTTTGTGTCATTTTGCCCAGGTGTCAGCTGATGACAGCAGAATCACCTGTTTCAATAAGTGAAACAGTCAGGAAATCTCAATTTGCAGAGCCCTTTATAACCAGCTTCAATCAACTTCCTTCAAAGTCTTGTTAATAGTAAGGAATAAGGCCGGCGCCGCGGCTCACTAGGCTAATCCTCCGCCTTGCGGTGCCGGCACACAGGGTTCTAGTCCCGGTTGGGGCACCGGATTCTGTCCCAGTTGCCCCTCTTCTAAGCCAGCTCTCTGCTGTGGCCAGAGAGTGCAGTGGAGGATGGCCCAAGTCCTTGGGCCCTGCACCCCATGGGAGACCAGGATAAGTACCTGCCTCCTGCCATCGGATCAGCGCGGTGCGCCGGCCACAGTGTGCGGCCATTGGAGGGTGAACCAAGGGCAAAAGGAAGACCTTTCTCTCTGTCTCTCTCTCTCACTGTGCACTCTGCCTGTCCAAAAAAAAAAAAAAAAAAAAAAGTGGATGGCAGTTGGCATCTCTGTTCAAAAAAGTAAGGAATAGAGGAAAGTCTCATCGAAAAGTTGATTGTTTCATTTGAGGCTATATTTTTTTTGCCCTAGAACCTAATATACCTTCCTAATTATGATTTAAGTTATTCTAAGAGTAGTTAATATTTGTAACAGACATTCACCAATAACAAAGAGGTGATGCCAGAAATTATGCTTGACCACAGAACATGATAAGCCTCAAAAGCACAGAATCCAGAAGTGGATAATTGATTGTAGAAGTTATCGAGTGATAGTGAATTTCCTGAGTTCAGATAAAAGCAGATGTGTGTTCCCACAATGAAAGGAGTTTAAAGTTTCTGGAATGATGGGTTATGGCCGCAGGTCTTGACAATATCTTGCTCTCAGAAAGAGAATGAGTTTGTCGTTGGCCAAGATACACACTCTATACTTCCCACCATTACATCTGCCTTGTGGGCTGGCTGAACCCAGAGCAAATCAATCACGAGACTGGAGTTAATCCAATAGACCTCCCTGCAGCTGCTGGAAACCAGGCATCACATCTGTAAAGGGGGTGCTCGTTACAACAAACGTGATCACAAATTTGACCATTTTATTAGAAGCACTCTACTAATGTTAACAGCTGGAGATGGAGGCTATGTTGGAATTAAACTGAAACCTCCTTTCTTCTTGCTGATTGCACGATCTGATAATCCCTTCAACTTCCTTGGTACAGATCAATCGCCTGGTACTCATGCCTCGCTTTAAAAAGCAATAACTGGTGTGATTGCAGAGAAGAAGAGCCAGTGGCAGGAAAATAAATGAGATGAATGGTATTGGACAGGAAGCCATATACACATCCGTCCCGCTCCAGCCATCCACCAGGTTCTAAGAACCAAACTCAGAAGCAGTATTTGTTCCCACTGGCGAGGGGCACCGTGACGACCCTGCACGGTGCAGTGGTGGATGTCCACTCTGGGGTTGCTCTCCTTCACTCATTATATGGATGGAGGAACAGAACCCTGAGGACATTCCACATTGTAGCAGGATTCTCCTTTTGTTTCTGCTCATGTTAACACAAATGTACAGAACATTCACTATTTTGCATCTTATGGAGAATAGCAACAAATATGAAATTACATAATTTTAAGTATGCTGTCTGTTCACTAATTTTTTTTAACTTTTATTTAATGAATATAAATTTCCAAAGTACAGAATATGGATTACAATGGCTTCCTCCCCATAACGTCCCTCCCACCCGCAACCCTCCTCTTTCCCACTCCCTCTCCCCTTCCATTCACACGAGGATTCATTTTCGATTCTCTTTTATATACAGAAGATCAGTTTAGCATACATTAAGTAAAGATTTCAACAGTTTGCTTCCACACAGAAACATAAAGTGAAAAATAATAGATGATTTTTTAAATGATGATGAAATCAGATCAGACCTATTGTCATGTTTAATCCCAGTGAGAGTCAAGTTGGGAACTGATAATTTCTTTTTTTTTTTTACAGAAGATCAGTTTAGTATACATTAAGTAAAGATTTCAACAGTTTGCACCCACACAGAAACACAAAGCGAAATATACTGTTTGAGTACTAGTTATAGCATTAAGTCTCAATGTACAGCACATTAAGGACAGAGATCCTACATGAGGAGTAAGTGCACAGTGACTCCTGTTGTTGACTTTACAAATTGACACTCCTGTTTATGGCATCAGTAATCTCCCTATGCTCCAGTCATGAGTTTCCAAGGCTATGGAAGCCCCTTGAGTTCTCCGACTCTTATCTTGTTTAGACAAGGTCATAGTCAAAGTGGAGGTTCTCTCCTCCCTTCAGAGAAAGGTACCTCCTTCTTTGATGACCCGTTCTTTCCACTGGGATCTCACTCACAGAGATCTTTCATTTAGGGTTTTTTTTGTTTGTTTATTTGTTTTTGTTTTTTTGTTTGTTTGTTTGTTTGTTTTGCCAGAGTGTCTTGGCTTTCCATGCCTGAAATACTCTCATGGGCTTTTCAGCCAGATTGGAATGCCTTTAGGGCTGATTCTGAGGCCAGAGTGCTGTTTAGGACATCTGCCATTCTATGAGTCTGCTGAATGTTCACTAATTTTTTATACAAATAAATGACTCAGGCTTTTGAAACGATCAAAGACAAACTTAGTGGGCTCATGCTCCCTACCTGCCACCTGCCATCCTCTGTTGCTTCCCTGGTTAAGTTCCACACTCAGCTGGCCACTTGCCCGCCAACAAGTCACACTCTGAGACATCAGCAGGCCCAGGCTTTCTATCCGAGATGTTCAAGAGACTGCACAGCTTCCGCCACACGGGCTGTGCACCCTGCAGTAGTACATTTGAAAGCAAAGGCTGTCATCTGGAAGAAACTGGTGATTGTAGGTGACAATGTCTGTGAAAGATGTGCTTGACAACTCTTCAGCAAGAGCTACTTCTCACAGGTGTGTGTCTCCAAGGTGTTTGAAAACCACCCAAGTGGCTGGAAAGCAGGTATGTTTGGACTTGGGACATGGCTGGACAGGAAGATTATGATCACCAGAGGCCCCTTTGCTACCCAGACACTGATGTGCTACTGTTTTGCTTCTCCATCCACAACCCTGACAGTTTAGAAAATATGCCAGAAAAATAGGTCCCTGAAGTTGAGCGTTTCTGTATCAAAGTGCCCATCATCCTGGTTGGGAACAACAAGGCTGTTTGGAATGATGAACCCACCAGGCAGGAGCTGGTCATGATAAAGCAGGAACCAGCAAAACCTGCAGAAGGTAGAGAGATGGCCAAGAGGATTGACACTGTTGGGTACATGGAGTGTGCAGGGAAGACCAAAGATGGAGTGGGACAAGTTTTGTGAGACGGCGGCGGGAGCTGCTCTGTCAGTCAAATGCAGAAAGGAAATATTTGGCCACAATGGCTTGTGAAACCTTACTGCAAGCCCAGCCCTCACGCAGTCTGAGGTGCTGTCTGTTCATCTTAGTTGATGATGGCTGGCCTTTTCATTTACCCGTAATTCACCCAAGATTACAAATCACAAGTCATGATCATGAGTGGTATCCAGCCTTCCATCTGACTGGCCAGGAACCTTTGGACTGTGCCCTCCCAGCTCCCCACTGCCCTCCCACTTAACACACCAGGAACTTGGACAAAGAATTTCTTCTTTCTGAAAAAACAGACAGTTTTTCACTTTTGTGAATCACCCAGTGACTACTTTGTAACTAGAATGTCCTGCCTGTCATCTGTCAGCAGCAAGGTATTCTGGGGGAGTAATCAGATCAGAGCTTTACTCCTTCCCAGATTCCACCTGGCATAGCTCTGCAGTGGGCATCCACTTGTTTTAAAATGTGCCATCCAGAAAGACCCATGTCCATGCAGCTGTGGCATAGCTACAGGTCTGTGATTTCATGTTAGTTACCATATAGTTACTGTGTAGCTAACGCCTTTTAATGTATGTTATCAACAAGACTAGTGTCTGAAAATACTAACCGATAGAATAAAAAGGGAGAGAACTATCCAACATGGGAAGCGGGATACACAGCAGGCTCATAGAATGGCGGATGTCCTAAACAGCACTCTGGCCTCAGAATCAGCCCTTAAGGCATTCGGATCCAGATGAAAGGCCCATGAGAGTATTTCAGGTATGGAAAGCCAAGACACTCTGGGGGAAAAAAAATGACCAAAATGAAAGATCTCCGTGAGTGAGATCCCAGGGGAAAGAACAGGTCATCAAAGAAGGAGGTACCTTTCTCTGAAGGGAGGAGAGAACTTCCACTTTGACTATGACCTTATCCAAATATGATCAGAGTCAGCGAACTCAAAAGGCTTCCGTAGCCTTGGCAACTCATGACAAGAGCCTAGAGTGATTACTGACGCCATAAACAAGAGTGTCAATTTGTTAAGTCAACAACAGGAGTCACTGTGCACTTACTCCTCATGTAGGATCTCTGTCCTTAATGTGCTGTACATTGTGATTTAATGCTATAACTAGTACTCAAACAGTATTTTTCACTTTGTGTTTCTGTGTGGGTGCAAACTGTTGAAATCTTTACTTAATATATGCTAAACTGATCTTCTGTATATAAAGAGAATTGAAAATGAATCTTGATGTGAATGGGAGGGGGGAGGGAGAGGGAAAGGGGAGGGTTGCGGGTGGGAGGGAAGTTATGGGGGGAAAGCCATTGTAATCTATAAGCTGTACTTTGGAAATTTATATTCATTAAATAAAAGTTTAAAAATGTATGTTATCAAAAATAAATTTATTTGAGGATGGTACTGTGGCACAGTGGGTTAAAGCCCTGGCCTGCAGTTCTGGCATCCTATATGGGTGCTGGTTCAAGTGATGTCCACTCCACTTCCAATCACAAGTTCCCTGCTAATGCACCTGGGAAAGCAACAGAGGAAGTCAATGGTGCCTGCACCCACATGGGAAACCCAGAAGAAGCTCCTGGTTCCTGATTTTGGATTAACTCAGCACCAACCATTGCAGCCATTTGGGGAGTGAACCAGCGAATGGAAGACCTCTGTCTCTCTCTACCTCTTTCTGTAACTTTCAAATAAAAATAAAATAAATCTTTAACAAATAAATAAATTTATTTACCTCAGGAAAAAATAAAGTGATTATTACCATTATGCAGAACTTTCTATGTACTAAACACTGCATGTCTTATGTTTTATCATCCTTAAAACCTGCAGTTATCTACATTTTACAGATAAGTAAACCAATGGTCAGATTAAATCAGCTTCTCAGTAGTGGGCTGGCAAAAATATCATAGGAAGACACATGTGAAGTTGGTACTCAGCTTTCATCTGCATCTAAAATGAGGTTGGAGACTTGAAATAAGGTCAACAAAAGGCTATTCAGCCATAAAGGAAGAAGAAAAGGATCAAGATGGACAGCAGAAACTGGGAGTCCATGCGTGAGTTCCAGAGATGTGACGTCAGAGCCAGATTCACATTCCTTAAAGAGAAATTAACGTGTGGTCACCACTGAACTGAGCTGGAGATGCAAATTACAAAAAAAAAAAATATAAATGGGAAATGTTTTGAGATCTTTCTAGAAACTAGATAACATATATTTAATACATATATATTTCAGTCCCAAAAGGCATAAGTGCAAAAGCCTTAACAAGAAAACAGCTATAATCTTCCACCTGAGTTATTAACCAAGAGCGGGGTGGTAAACTCATTCAGACTCATAATTTACAACAAGGCAATTATTCATTTTAATTAAAGGAAGTACCCCCATTAGTATTTCCAAGGAACACACACTGCCTTGAGAGTGGAGATTAGCAGTAAATTTACTGGAAAACTGAAACTACCTGATATTAAAATTATTTGCTCATTTATTTATTAGAGAGACAGAAAGACAGAGACAAGGAACAAGCTCCCACCTACCGGTATACTTGCCAAACACCTGTAGCAGCCAGGGCCAAAACTGAAAGCTGGGAATGCAATCCAGATCTCCCACATGGGCAGCAGAAAACAAATTACCTGTACCATCACCAGTGCCTCCCGGGGGCTACCGCAGCAGAACACTACCGTTAGAAACTGTAGCTGGGAATCCAGCCCAAGGTCCAGTCTGACACATGGGCATCCTAACTTCTAGGCCAAATGCTCCACTTGCACACCATATTTGGATAGCTGGAAAGCAAGAGCCAACAACTCATTTCAAGAAATCAAGAAGTCATAGGAGTAGGAGACCATCAAGCTCAATTTATGTGCTCTACAAGTGTGAAAATGGGACACCAAGATGTTTCATGCATTAATTCACTGTCAAACCAAGATTGCAGCATGAGTCTTTGGTCTCCCTGCCAAGTTCTTTATCGCCTGACTAAGGCAACATTCCTGGGAGAGAAGGTAGCACAATAAGAGGAACATCGGTGAAGACAGTTTACATAATTCCTTAGAAAACATACAAGGGAAAAGGATTGAGACATACAAATCAAACATAGGTTTAAGGGGAGAAATTTGAAATTAAATTAGACACATGGTTAAGATAAAGCAACATGAAATGTACCTCCTCCTCTCCTTCCCCCACCCCCAAAATTAATAAAGAATGCAGAGGAGAACAATCTTGTTTCAGAAGACGTACACCTTGGGAGAACTTGAAGGCATACATAGTGTGAGGAGCACCTGGTTAGGGATAAATAGAAAGAGGAAGGAAGGTTATGGATGGTGTTTTCCTAGGACATAGACCTAGGATCACCAACCTGACAGAGAAATAATATCTGGGAGTGGCAAGGAATTACAACACTGGATATCGCTAGAAGTCTCATTCTGCTGAATGCACAACATTAGATAAATTCATGGTTTGTTCTATTGACAATTTAATCTTTCAGAAAATTGAGGTGGCAAATGAGGCAAAATTCAATTCTCGGATGAATATAGGAGTTACCCAAAGTTTGTTTTTCTGGCAGTGTTTCTTAAAGTATGACCTATGGATCACTAGGCACTGCCAAGGTCAAAACTATTTTCGTAAAAATATTAAGACATTATTTGGCATTTTCACTGCTTTGACATTTGCACAGATGGTGCAAAAGCAGTGGTGAGTGAAACTGCTGATTCTAGCATGAATCGAGGGGTGGCACCAAATTGATAAGCATTTGATTATTCACAACCACACACTCAAACAAGTAGGAAATACATAAATAAGAAAACAAATGCTACTGTCATTTATGAATGTCCTAATGAGGAAGCAAAACTATCAATTGTATTAACTCTTGATTCTTGAATAAATATCTTCTTAACATTCAGTATGAACAAGTGGGAAATAAAGTAATTCTACTGCATGGCGAAAGACTGCAATGAATTTTTGGAGGAAAAGGATTTCTATAATTGTGTGGCAAGCTGAATTAGCTGCTTTGTCATGAAAGACCGACTAACACAGTCTATTTATTCAAACCTAGATGTTGAGCTGGTCCTCCTGAAATAAATGAAAGGGTATGTTTATGGCAAGGAAAACAATTGATGATAGTTTAGACTAATAATAAAATTTGAGTTTTTAGGTGAATTTCAGGTTTTGGAAAACTTGTACCCACCACTATGAGTTTGATGGCTTCTTAATATATGGATCCTTCTCTGTTGAGGTTGGTGGTGACATTAAAATATTAAACAGCACAAGTTTTAGATCAAACTCAATATGTAAAATTTGGAAAGCCAAATGCATGATGTCATAAAATTCTGTTGGCACAGTGATTTATATATTATTTGAGATGCCTGCAATCCATATCAAAGTGACAAGAGCCCTGTCTCAACTTTGCTCTGATTGCAGATTTCTGTTACTGTGCACTCTGGAAGGTGGGAGTTTATGGCACCCTGTTACCCAAGCTGGAGTCCTCGATTAAATCCCAGGCTCTGAGCTTCAGTCTGGCCCAGTTCTAGCTGTTGCGAGTATTTGAGGAGTGAACCAGCAAATAGATGATATCTCTCTCTCTCGTCTCTGTCTCTCCCCCCTCCCTCTCTTTCTCTATTTTTCAAATGAAATGAAAATAAATAAAAATGTATTTAAAAACAAAGTACGAGATAAATCAATGAATTTTGATGTAACATATTTGAAAATTTCATTGCTTCAAATTCCACCTTGCAGCTAAGATTTAAGAAATTGTCACTAGTTGAGTTTTGTTGATATCAGCAAAAAAAAAAAAAAAAAAAAAAAAGGAATATCCACAATTAACTGAAAAGGTTACTAAAGTATCCCTCTTTTCCAACTATCAGAGTTTAGATTGCTCCATGTACTTCAGCCACAGCAATATATTATAGGAGATTGAATGCAGAAGGTAGAATAGATTTGGAAAATGTAAGACAATACCACACTTTCACTAAATTTTTAAAATTTTATTTATTTACTTGAAAGAGAGAGTTATAGATTGACAGAGGGAGAGACAGAGAGAGGGGGAGAGGTCTTCCATCCACTGGTTCACTCCCCAGATGACCGCAACGGCCAGAACTGAGCTGATCTGGAAGAAGCCAGGAACTTCTTCCAGGTCTCCCATGTGGGTGCAGGGCCCAAGCACTTGGGCCATCTTCCACTGCTTTCCCAGGCCATAGCACAGAGCTGGATGGGAAGTGGAGCAGGTGGAACAAGAACCGGCACCCACATGGGATGCTGGCACCATAGACAGAGGCAACCTACTACACCACAGCGCTGGAACCTCACTATTTTTATTTATTTATTTATTTATTTTTTGCTAATATATGTCATAGAGAATGTAATGAACTTACTGTGATTTTAAAATGGATTAATAAGTACCAAATATTCTAATGGGAAATTGCAATAATAACTCACATCCACAAAAGCTCTTTGGGGGTCCCATGTAAGTTTTAAGGATATACAGTTATTAAATACCAAAATATTTAATAACCTCCATTTTATGAGAGCCCTAGCTCCTACAGTTTCTAGAAAAATCTGTTCTTTTCAGCTTGCTTTATTTTCCTCCATAACAGTCAGCCCCCTTTTCTGTTTTTGTTTGTTTGTTTGTTTGTTTTTAAACAGCAGAGTGGACAGTGAGAGAGACAGAGAGAAAGGTCTTCCTTTGCCATTGGTTCACCCTCCAATGGCCGCCGCGGCCGGCGTGCTGTGGCAGGCGCATCGTGCTGATCCAAAGGCAGGAGCCAGGTACTTATCCTGGTCTCCCATGGGGTGCAGGGCCCAAGGACTTGGGCCATCCTCCACTGCACTCCCTGGCCACAGCAGAGAGCTGGCCTGGAAGAGGGGCAACCGGGACAGAATCTGGCACCCCGACCAGGACTAGAACCCTGTGTGCCGGCGCCGCAAGGCGGAGGATTAGCCTAGTGAGTTTCTGTTTTTTAATCTTCCCCAACCAGAATTCTGACATCATGACTGAGTTTGTCAGGTTTGTTCACGGTTCTGCCCTCATTGCCTAGAATCTCCTAGGATATAGAAGGCATTCCATAAATATTTGCTGAGGGAACAAGTTAGATGAATGATTAATAATACCTGTCCCCCTTGGGCTGGCACCATGGCTCACTTGGTTAATCCTCCACCTGTGGCGCCGGCATCCTATATGGGCACCAGGTTCTGGTCCTGGTTGCTCCTCTTCCAGTCCAGCTCTCTGCTGTGGCCCAGGAGGGCAGTGGAGGATGGCCCAAGTGTTTGGGCTCCTGCACCCACATGGGAGACCAGGAAGAAGCTCCTGGCTCCTGGCTTCAGATCAGTACAGCACCGGCCATAGCAGCCGTTTGGGGAGTGAGCCAATGGAAGGAAGACCTTTCTCTCTGTCTCTCTCTCACACTGTCTATAACTCTACCTGTCAAATAAAAAAAATAATAATACCTGTCCCTCAAAGTCTTCCTGCAACAAATCCTTCCTGTTTTCATGGTACAGTCTGGGGTTTTTCCAGAAGTACTCGAACTTGAACAGATCCACTGTTTCTACCCAGGACAATGCCTGTTTCTACCTCTTTCACACGATTTCACATGACTTCCCACCTTGAAGAGACTCTTTAATATTTAGAACACCATCTCTATCTTGTATTCAAACACCTGAACAACTGAATTATTTTCATTTCCTTTCAGTAAATTTGTAGAGCAGAGCTTCAGGTACTACCAGACATCTGGGTACTGAACTGTAATCATTAAGTTCCAACTCAGACTATGTCATTTTAGTGAGACAGAACCTAAACTTCCTCATCTGAAATAATACTAATTTTACAAGCACAAGTGTGTAGCTTAAGAGCAATTCAAAAGAAAAATAGGCATATCATCTACAAGTTCACCATGAGCCCTAAATGATGTTATGCAATCATAAGAGCAATGTAAAAATGTGTTGCTTTTACTTATAATTTGCAAGGAGGCAGCTATGTTTCCAAAGAAAGTGACATGAACAGAAAGTGTCATTGAAGGGAGCTAGAAAGGTAAACTGTGGATATTTTGTCTAAGATAGTGAAGACCCAGGGCTGGGCACAAGAATTGTCTTTGGGTTTATTCCCAGTGGCTCTGGAGTCAACTCTAGATAGGTTGGAATAGGGAAGGCAGTTCTGATTTCCTTAAGTAATAGTTTTATTTGGAAATAGAATATATTTCCTTACCCCGCTGTGAGAAAGCCTTTCCCAAAAGTACATAAGAAAGCTTACTGGCTAGCTATGGGACAGGCTTTTTTTTTTTTAAGATCATATTTATTTATTTGAGAGGTAGAGTTATAGACAATGAGAGAGAAAGAGAGAGAGAAAGGTCCTCCTTCCATTGGTTCACTCCCCAGATGGCTGCAATGGTTGTGCAATGGTTGGAGCTGTGCTGACCCGAAGCCAGGAACCAGGAGCTTCTTCCAGGTCTCCCATGTGGGTGCAGGGGCCCAACCACTTGGGTCATCCTCTACTGCTTACCCAGGCCATAGCAGAGAGCTGGATGGGAAGGGGGCAGTCAGGACTCAAACCGGAGCTCATATGGGATGCTGGCGCTGCAGGTGGAGGATTAACCTCTTGCGCCACAGCATCAGCCCTGGGATCAGCTCGGAAGGAAAGGGATATTTCGATTTTGTAAAGCTTTTCTTCTGTTTACCAGTGTGATTATGAGTCTGAAAATAACTGCATTACTATATTTTTATACACTGGTGTATTTTTATATTCTATGTGCTTTATATGACAAATTGATTCATAAAATTTAGAACATTAACACCTCACTCCAATTGCTTGTGAATTAAAAAGCTCCTTCCATAAACACTCATTCATTACACTGTTTTACGGGAAAAAATAAAAGATGCAGTTGGTGGCTTTACATTAATTCTTCACCCCTAAGTATAGCCAGTGCAATTTTCTTTATTTTAAAGGAAGTACATAAAGAGTTCATTAGACTCTTTGCTGACAGTGCAAAAGGGAAGGCTTGAGCCCCAGCTCTGTAAGATAAATGAACCTCACTGAGCATATTGTCACCAACAACTTCTCCAGAGTCAGGTGAAACGGCTAATTTGTTAATTAAGATGCAACTGAGTCTTTAAAGAATTGTTAAAAGTATCTTAATGTTGCCTCAGAGAAACATACACCAAAATCATGGATTGTGAATTCCAATGACAGAACAACCAATCTACTTGGTTAAAGGATGTGAGAATGCAAACATAATCAAATAAGTGATTGCATATATAATTTTTATTTTAATTCTCTGATTTAACTGAAGGGGACATTAAGAAAGGTAGCAAAATGCTACAGAGATGCTAGGAAACGCTGGGTGACTTATTAAATTAAACATAACTTCATATACCAAAGTCACTTGCGTTTCTAAATACTAGCAAGGAACAGTTGCTAACTGACAATCAAGACATTGCTTTTGAGATAGCATTTAAAAACAGTGAAACATCTAACAAAATATATGAAAGATTTGCATGCTTAACCTATAAAACACTGACGATAACTTTCAAAGCAGATATACCATGTTCATGGGTAGAAAACCTCTATGTTATTGATCTATCAGTGCTGCCCAAATAGATCTAGATTCATATAACCCCAAACAAGTCATTAGAAAGTTGTTGATGTATAAATTGAAGAGCTAATTCTAAGATTTTTTATGAAAAAGCAAAAAACTTAGAATAACCAACATAATTTAGGAAAAATTGGAGGACTTGGGCTATCTAATTTCAAGACTTATAAAGAAACTACAGAAATCAAGGTAGTGTGGCACTGGTCAAAGAAAAGACATATAACAATGAGTCTGAATTAAATTCCAGAAATAGATCAACATGTAATCGTTTTTTTTTTAGATTTATTTATTTATTTGAAAGTCAGAGTTACACACATAGAGGAAAGGCAGAGAGAGAGAGAGAGAGGTCTTCCATCTGATGGTTCACTCCCCAATTGACCACAATGGCCAGAGCTGCACTAATCCGAAGCCAGGAACCAGGAACTTCTGCCGATCTCCCACGCAGGTGCAGGGGTCCAAGGACTTGGACCACCTTCTACTGCTTTCCCAGGCCACAGCAGAAAGCTGTATAGGAAGTGGAGCATCCGGGTCTTGAGTCCGTGCTCATATGGGATGCCGGAGCTTCAGAGCAGGGCGTTACCCACTGTGCCACAGCGCTGGCCCCTACATGTAATAGTTGACGTTTTACAATGTTACCTTGAATAAAGGGTAGCCCTTTCAACAATGTTACCAGAACAATTGTTATGCATAAACAAAAAACAAAAAACCTGAAATATATCTTTCATCATACACAAAAATGAACTTGAAATGTTATCACCTAAATATTAAACCTAATACTATAAAACCTCTAGAAGAAAACTGGAGAAAATTTGTTGAGCTTGGTAAAGCTATCTTAGGACACAAGAAGAAAACTCTGTAACAGGAGCAATTGATCAACAGGACTTCATCAAAGGAAAAAAAAAAAACTTCTGCTCTTGGAGACACATTGTTATACAAATTTTAAGTCAGAGACTAGAAGAAGATCTTTGCAAAAAAAAAGTGTGATATGGTAAAGCTCTTGTGTCCATGATATTATTATAAAGAATTCTTAGAGTATAAAAATAAAGCAAATAACACAGTTAAAAGAAATGAGCAAAATATTTAAATAAAACTCATTACCCAATAAGATATATGAATGGTGATTGAGATGATGAATATAAGGAAATGCAAATTGAAGCCACAATGAAATATATAAATGTACTTAGGCTAAAATTTTAAAACCTAACAGTACCAAGTGCTGATGAAAATGTAGAGAAATAAAAGTCTTTTCTATTATTGGCCAGAATGAAATACGGCCCAGTCACATTGGAAAACATATTGACAGTTTCCTATAAAATTGATCTACAAGCCAGCAATCAGCTGCTAAGTATTATCCCAAGATAAATGAAACTTACGTTCACATGAAGATCTGTGTGAGAATTTTTATTGCAGCTTTATTGATAACAGCTAACAATAGAAAATGACCCAAATGGCCATTCAACAATGAATGGATGAACAAATTGTAGTCCATTCACATAATGAAATACAATTAACAATAAAAAGAAGTGAACATGTAACAGCAGGAATGAATCTCTGAAGTACTGTGTTAAGTGAAGAAGATAGATAGATAAAAAATATTACTTCCTGTATGATTCCACTTACATGATATTCCTTTTTCTGAAAAAAAGAGATTTATTTGTTTACTTATTTGAAAGGCAGAGTTAGGGGGAGAGAGAGAGAGAGAGAGAGAGAGAGAGAGAGAGTGCGTAAGGGAGAGGGAGACAGAGAAAGAGAGAGAGAATTGCCCATCCACTGGTTCACTCCCCAATGGCCCAAGAGCCTAGAACTCCATCTGGTCTTCCACATGAGTACAGGGACTCAGGCACTTGGGCCATCTTCCACTGCTTCCTCACGCACATTAGCAGGGAGCTGGGTTGAAAGTGGAGCAGCTGGCCAGCCCCACGGCTCAATTGGCTAATCCTCCGCCTTTGGCGCTGACACACCAGGTTCTAGTCCTGGTCGGGGACTAGTCCCAAGTCCTTGGGCCCTGCACCCCATGGGAGACCAGGAGAAGCACCTGGCTCCTGGCTTCGGATCAGCACGGCGCGCCAGGCGCAGCTGCCATTGGAGGGTGAACGAACGGTAAAGGAAGACCTTTCTGTCTGTCTCTCTCACTGTCCGCTCTGCCTGTCAAAAAAAAAAAAAAGTAGTGGAGCAGCTGGGACTCAAACCGGTGCCCATATGGCATGCTGGCACTGCAGACGTGGCTTAACCCACTGCACCATGATGTCAGCTCTTACATTATTTTTTCTTTTTTTTTAAACAGTTACAAAAAAGCATATTCTTGTTTAATTTTCATCCCCTTACAAAGACAAATGAATTGGGCTGTTTTGGAAATGCTACCAAAAATGAAAGACGTTAGTAAAATTTTTGTTTGTTTTGGGTGTATAATTGACAACATTTATATTTAACAAAAAAATGCAAGGTGAAACTATAAATGACCATAAAAATATTTTGGCTACCATATTCCTATATGATAAACTATAGGTAACAAAGCTACATCAGACATTACCAAAATCTGGGGCGGTTAGAGGGGGTAAAGTGTAATGATGACAAAAGGAATATTTCAGAGGGTAGGAAATTTTCTAAATCTTGACTGTGCTGGTGGTTACACAACTCTATACTTGTATATTTATAAAACTCTAGAATTACAAGATTAAAAGGTTGAATTTGGGGCTGGGGATGTGGAGCAGTAGCCTAAGCCTCCACCTGTGGTGCTGGCATCCCCTATGGGCACCAGTTAGAGTCCAGCTGCTCCTCTTCCAATCCAGCTCTCTTCTGGTGACCTGGGAAAGCAGTGGAGGATGGTCCAAGTGCTTGGGCCCCTGCACCCCTATGGGAGACCCAGAGAGGGCTCCTGGCTCCTGGCTTCGGATCTGCCTAGCTCCAGCCAGTGCAGCCATTTTGAAGAGTGAACCAGTAGATGGAAGATCTTTCTCTCTGTCTCTCCCTCTCTCTTTCTGTAACTCTGCCTCTTCAATAAATAAATAAAATCTTTTAAAAAATAAAAAATGTTCAATTTTACTCTAAATGACATGTTTCCTTTACAAATGGAATGATATCTATATATACTCAGACCAGGGTAGAAAAAGTGTAGAATAAATTATCTTTCCTAACTCGCACTGTGACCACACCATCATCATAGTCAAGGTCCTTTCCTTATTTGGTTCACTGTCAAATCCACTCAGCATGTTCTCTGGTTGATTTGATGCCATTTTCCATTTGCCTTATGAAGGACTTAGTTCTTGCAAAAGCAAAACTAGCAATCTCTGATTTATCTCCCCAGATACATCTATGTAAATAGGAAAAGACAACCTCCGGATGTCTAAATAATTTGCTTTTGAAGAAAGTTGTCTCTAACCCTAGTATAGAGGAGTTCATTTGAGGGGGAAAAAATTAATAGTCAAGGCACACTTGATGCTGAAGCAGTCAAAGCCAAACCGGACAGAGTCAGAGAAATCTTCCACAAGCTCTTCTCCTAGTATGTTCTTAAAGACACAGACCTCCCATAAAGGCCGGTCCTTACTGTTGCTTCACTCTCTACATCCTCTGAGTATAATTCCCAATGGCCGGGGATACTGTTTACATTACTTTCTTTTAACATTGTATTTTCTTCATTTCCACCTTCTAGTCAAGTAGAAAGTTATATTCTGGCATTTCGGGGTAGATTGGTAATAAATAATTTGTAGAGTCTCCCTCCCCAAGGCCTCGGAGATCTATCAGACAGCACCGACAATGTCTTTACTTGCTGGGCTTGGGGGGAGGTGTTGGTGAGAATCCTCAGGCCATCCTAAAAATTGATTATCCCCATTTTCCAGTGACCCTAGAGTCAAATTTAGCTCAGTGTTTACATCACAATTTGCACATCACACGCTGGTATGTTAAGTTAAAAGCATGCAAGAGGCTGGCGCCCCAGCTCACTAGGCTAATCCTCTGCCTTGCGGCGCCAGCACACCGGGTTCTAGTCCCGGTCGGGGCGCCAGATTCTGTCCCGGTTGCCCCTCTTCCAGGCCAGCTCTCTGCTGTGGCCTGGGAGTGCAGTGGAGGATGGCACAAGTGCTTGGGCCCTGCACCCCATGGGAGACCAGGAGAAGTACCTGGCTCCTGCCATCAGATCAGCGCGGTGCGCCGGCCGCAGCACGCCAGCCGTGGCGGCCATTGGAGGGTGAACCAACGGCAAAGGAAGACCTTTCTCTCTGTCTCTCACTCTCACTGTCCACTCTGCCTGTCAAAAAAAAAAAGAAAAAAGGGGTATGCAAGAATGGAGAGAGGACAACTATACTGAATACTGTGCCACCACTTGTAGTAAAAAGGAATAAACAAAATTTACATGATTTTCTGGTTTGAAATGTGTATTTTGCTCAATATCTGATACAGGCTAATTCCTTTCTAACACATCTAAAATGAAGCAATAAGTGATAAAAACAAAACAAAACAAAACAAAAAAACTAACACTCTCACAACTAATGGTTGGTGATAATCAAATGCCAGAATGTTACAATGATATAAATTATGGGAAGACAGATGGGAGCCGAGCAGGGGGAACTGGTCCAGGTCACGAACCAGTAACTACCTGGAAAAGAAGATAGGCAGAACCTGGCCGCTGTGCCACGCCTCTCCCCTGACTGGGAACCACAACCGCACAGGGACATTACTGGGCAGCGTGCCTCTGCCATCGTGAGTGCTGAAAGGAGAGCATTATCAGCCCTCATTCTTACCATCATGCTACAAATCCTAGAAACTCAATAAAATCCTAGGAAATCAATAGATATGAAAAATAGCTAACGGATGTCCTGTATACTATTGCTATTTCTGAAGGACAAGCTAGGGCCAAAAGAATTCATCAAAAATATAGTAAGTAAAAATTCTCCTTACCAGAGGACATAGGCATCTAGGAGCTTGCAAAGGTCCCCCATGATGAAAAATAAAATAAATAGATACACAAATAGGTGTTAGTCTCACTTAGACTGATTCTGGAGAGAGATTTATAACTAGAATATTTAAAACATGTAGTTTTATATATTTTAAATGAAACAAGCAAGCCCAATGATGAAGTTCTCTACTGAATATGAAATATCAGAACTTAGTAAAACAACATAGACAGAGTTTTTGGATAAAAAGGATTTCATGGGAGAATGTAGTCTTTTTTGGGTAACGTCAGCAGGAAAACTTTCTCAAACACCCAGGGGCTCAAGAAGGTTTAGCATGCACGTCCTCTTCTCAGGAAAGAGTAAAGATGTGTTTCCACCAACCAAGAGATCAGGTAAAATCCAGAGTTTAAGAACAGGAATGATGTGACATGGAAGAATCTCTGTCATCAATGAAGTTAAACTAGAGAGAGCAAATAGTAACATATGTTTAAGAATAATCTTCTAAATCCTAAATTATATTAACAAAGACTGAAAATGAAAGAGAATGACCCTAACTTGTTCCAAATAGAATATAGAATATAATTTCCCTCTTTTGTTGTTACACCTTTATTATTTAAATTATTCAATTTACTTACGGTAGACACACATAATTGCTTTTAAAAATATTCAAGCCACAAAGAAGGTTATGAAGATTAACACATGAAATTCTTCTTTTGCTTCTATCCCTAATTTTACTTCCTTCTCACCAAAACTAATGCTTTATTCAAAATCTTCTTGATTGTTCAAATACAAATGTAAGAGTATCTGAGGGTAGTTCAAAAAGTTTATGGAAAATGGAATTTACAAATAAGTTTATTTTGGTGCAAAAAATTGAAGTTCACACTTTTTTCATAGTCTGCATTTTCTATGAACTTTTAAAGCCCCTTCATATATGTGTGATACATATAAAACAGTAACAAAGAAAAATATATTTTGGAAGGCTTCTATTTATGTTCAAGATATGAGAAAATATGATGATATAAAACGAATAATGAAAGAGGAGGATGAAATTTTAAATAGAATTTTCATTGTATATGCTTTTTATAAAATACTTCCAATGAAAAGCAAGAGTTTTTTTATTCAAGTATCAAAATTTAAAAATACAAAAGCAATTAAAATCTACTCTGCAGTGGTAATAAACAGATACAAATCAGAAAGAGCATAGCTGTACTGAGATTTTCTGGGATCTTGAGAGATATGTTATTTTAATTTTTAACTTTTATTATTTTATTGCTATTGTTATGGTATATGTCATTTTGAACCTTTTATTTGAAAATGATTTGAGATTTACAGGGAGTTAAATAGCACCAAGGTCTTACGTCTCTTTCATTAAGTTTCCCCTAGTGAGAGCTGTAATTACAGTGTAATACTAGACCCAGAAATTGATACGGCTACAATCCGTAGACCTCACGCAGATTTCTCCTGGATTGTGTGTGGTGTGTATGTGTGTGGACTTCTCTGCAATTTTATCACATGTGTAGGTTCTTGTGAACATCGAGATACGAAACTGCTCTACCACCACAAGGATCAGTGTCCCTATCCCTGGCAAACCATTAACCTGCTCTCTAGCTCTCAACATTGTTGTTTTGAGTAGATTATGCAAATTCAATCATACAATATGTGCCTTTAGAGATTGACTATTTTTTTTCCCTCAGCATAATTCCCTTGAGATCCATCCAGGTTGCTGTATCAAGAATGTTTTCTAAATCTGTGCATTTAATGTCAAAGCCATGTCACATCAGCGAACACTGTTAAAGGATTTTCTATAAATAGATATGATAGTGTGAGTCATGTGAGTCATAATCAATGATTCTTAATGGAGCAGGATAGTTGAAATTTACAAGGAACTAACATCTTCTATTATATTATACTAGCAGGATTGTTGTCAAGTAGTCCAATACTTGTTTTAAGAGCACACTGTGCTCTAGATACCCAGAACAAAAAAATCTTTCCAAAGCTTCTTGGTGTAGAACTAGAGAGAACTAACTGTTAACGACTTTTGGATTAATTCAGAGCTTTCTTCCGGTTAAAAAAAAATAAAATAAGCTTTAGCCCTAAAGCAAACCTCTTTCCACACAACCACTGTGTGACAGAAATGGAATATTTCCAGTTTGGACATTCACATAAATCAGCAGCTCTCAGATTTCACAGCATCATGTCAATACTACTTCTTGACAGTCGGTCAAGGCTATGTAGGTCATCTTCTCTATTAAGAGAGAATGTAGGTGTTCTGGCCATCACCTGAGCGTTAAACCTCAGATCAGTTGCTACTTTACCCATGTTAAAAATACAGCTGAAGGGACTGCTGCCTGCAGTGCCAGCGTCCCATATGGGCCCCGGTTTGACTCCCAGCTGCCCCACTTCTGATCCAGCTCTCTGCTATGACCTGGGAAAGCAGTAGAAGATGGCCCAAGTCCTTGGGCCCCTGCACCTGCATGGGAGACCTGGAAGAAGTTCCTGGGGCTCTGGCTTCAGATCAGCCCAGCTCTGGCTGTTGCAGCCACTTCGGGAGTGAACCAGCGGATGGAAGATATCTCTCTCTCTCGCCCTCTCTTTCTCTCTCTCTCTCTCTGCCTCTGCTTCTCTGTAACTCTGCCTTTCAAATAAATAAATTAAAAAAAAAATACAGCTGAAACAATGTAAACTGCTTGGTTTGTATTAATTTAGACCTCTTAGAAATGCCTCCCCTGAACTAAGATTCATGACCATGCACTCAGGTTTCATCAAAAATTGCTATTAAAAAAAACTTCACAAAATGCATTTATTTATTATTTTTAAGTAAAGTTTATTTTTCCTTTTGTAAGTAATGCATACTCATTGTAGCCAAATTGAAAAATGCAGGTAAGTAAAAAAGAAGAACAAATTGCATGGATATTCCTACTCCCCAAACACTACAGTTTATTTTCACTCTCTTTCTTTGTTCTACGAAATTGCTTTAAGAAACTTGTGACAAGATAATAAACATAATTTACAAAGTATTTTTTTCCTGAGAAAATAGCACTGAGGACATGGTTTATGTTATTTTGCCGCCTTAATCTGAGTCTAGACAATCTCCTGAGAGGTAAAATCCTCTAAAAATGATCTTTTCAAACAAATCAGTAGGGCTTCTTTAATCACACCACTGGACTAAATATCTTCTTTTCTATATATTTTACTTGGTGACAAGAAACTCAGAAAATCATCTGCTCATTTATAGTAATGAGCAGCTACAGTACATCATCTCCTTCTGCTCCTTCTCCTTCTCCGTGACTTCTGTTCTTTTATCTTTATTTTAGCTACCCCGAATATAAAATATAAATGAGTCTCCCCCCCTTTTTTGTAAAAAGCACTTACAAACTCCTTTTTGAAGATGATAAGATGCAAATAAATAGATAAATTTACAGACAGGCAAAAACATAATAACCCTTTTACTTCCACTCTGGGGAAAATATGAGAGTAAAACAATATTAGCCAAAGAAGAGGAAAGAGTGAGATATAAAAATCAAAGAGGGAAGTTCAAAAAGTTAATGGAAACATGGAATTTTTTAAAAAAATGCTTATCTTGATCCAAAAAATTGATCCATGCAAAGTGTTTTCATAATATGCATTTTCATTAAGTTTTTGAAGACCCTTGTAAGCATGAATTTTAAATTTTGTTTTATACCAAAATGAAGTTATTCCAACTTTCCATGGATTTTTTTAAGTAGCCTCATATAGGACATAGAGTGTTTACAAACTACATAATTAACCCCATTGATATGGGGTTTGACTGCGCACAAAAATACACACAACACAAAAAATGTAAAGTTAGGATTTGGCTGGGTGCAAAAATACACACACACACACGTACACACAAATGTAAAGATAATCTGAAGCTTGGAAGATTAGCAAAATGTTTGTTGAGACAGCTTCACTTTCCACACATTCTGAAGTACACACCACTATCATCCAAATGGAAGTCCTAGATTTTGGTGGGTGACTCTTTGCTGTTGTTTGAATGAACTCAAAATACCAGATTCTGTTTTGCAGCTTCTGTGTACCCTATGCTACTCCTGACCTGAAAAGTCCACACAGCATGGAATATCAAGGTAAACTCAGGCTCCCCTGGGAGATGGCATGCTAAGATGATAAGATAAGATGGAAATGAGCAAGACATGGAGATGAAATGAAGAAAAGCAAGCATTTTTTTACATGCTAATAAAGGAAATTTGAAAAGAAAAGAGAAAATTTAAAAATTCAGAAAGTAAAAGGGAAGCACAGGGATTAAATACAAGTCGAGCAGTCTACAGGCTTATCTTATGTGAAAAGATTTGGAGGAATGGAGCTCATGGGTGTTGGGCTGGGACTGGCTGTGCAGAGAAAATAAAGTAGCTTGGGATTCTGGTGGAAGGCTGGAGAGGACCTAGAAATAGTGGGGACAGTTTTGATAAATGCAGTTTCAGTCTCACACATTGGAAGATCTGGGAAAAAACAACCAGTTGACAGTCACCATAAAGGTCATAGTCCTAAATGTTGATAACATTTTATGGTTAGAATGCTGATTTTGTATTTGTTGGCCTTATTAACTCTTAAAATCCTGGTCGCGTAGGTTGACCAATTTACTATTGTTTCTGTACTGAAAATGACGCTTCTAGTTGGTTAAACAACATAGCTGAAGAGGCCCTGGAAGTGGTGGAGGACCTATCAGAGAAAATCCCAACAGCCGGATAAATTATACAACGTACTGCAGCTGTCTAGCCAGTATTTGCTGGGGAAAATTAATGAATCAAATCTCACTTTGTTGATGTTTTTTTTTTTTCTTAGTCTCATTATCCAAGGAAACTTTGAAATAGTTCAGAAAATTGTTTCTTATTACAAGACAATGGACTTCTAAACTACTGTATTTCTAAAATAACCAAACTAAAACATGAAGCAAAAAAAATTTAGAATACTTAATGTTGGAAAGTGTAAAATCTCAAAAAAAAAAAAAAAAAAACAGTATTCAAATTCCAAAGATAAATACTGGCAACATTTTGGTGCTATATCCTAACTGTTGATTTCCTAGATGTTTTCATATGTATTTACATATATCATACATAAATTCATTTTTCAAGATTTGCAAACACATTGTAAACACTTTCACATTCACAAATGTTCCATCTACTCCATGAATTATTCTTGTGTGTGTGTGTGTGTGATGAAAAACATAAAATGAGATCTACCTGCAACAAACGTTGACACATACAGTACAGTATCATTCAGTGGATACATGTTCACCATGGAGCAGAAGAATCTCCAGGAACTGCTCCTCTTCATGAATAAACCTCCTCATTCTTCTGATCCTTGACCCCTGGCAATCAGCATCCTATTTTTGGCTTCTAAGGTTGTTTCCTCACGGAAGTGGAACTGTTGAGTGTTTATCCTTTTGTGACTGGCTTATTTCACATTGCATATCCTCAAGGTTCATCCGTGATGAGATTGCCTTTAGTAAGGCTAAATAACATTCCATTATATATATGCATATATTATATAATTATATATAAGTATATATATAATTTAAAAAAATTATTTTGGCTAAAAACTGATAAGTGGGTCTTATAGTGGTTCTATTTTAATTTTAATTTTAATTTTTTAAAGATTTATTTTATTTATTTTAAAGACAGAGTTACAGAGAGAGGTAGAGACAGAGAGAGAGGTCTTCCATCCGCTGGTTCACTCCCCAGATGGCCGCAACGGCCAGAGCTGTGCAGATCCAATGCCAGGAGCCAGGAGCTTCTTTCAGGTCTCCCATACAAGTGCAGGGGTCCAAGGACTTGGGCCATCTTCTATTGCTTTCCCAGGCCATAGCAGAGAGCTGGATTTGAAGAGGAGCAGCCAGGACTAGAACCAGAGCCCATATAGGATGCCGGTGCTTCAGGCCAGGGCGTTAACCCGCTGTGCCACAGCGCCAGCCCCTCTATTTTAAATTTTTTGAGGAAGCTCCAAATTGCATTCCATAGCAACTGCACCATTTTGCATTGCTTCTCTTCAATTTCTCCACATCCTGGCTACTGTTCGTTATTTTCTGGTTTTGTTTTTGTTTTTTATAATGCTCACCCTGAGATGTTGAGGTGATATTTCATTCCGCTTTTAATTTTTATTTCCCTGGTGATCAGTGAAGCTGCTTCATGTATCTGTTGGCTCTTTGTATGTCCTGTTTGGGGAATATCTATTCAAGTCCTTTACCCATTCAAAACAATTTTAATTTAAAAAATTCGGGTTATTTGGTTTGTTATTGAGTTATAGGAGTTCCTTATATTTTTTGGATAGTAATCCCTTACCAGATATAATTTGCAAAAATTTTTTCCAATTCCATGGGTTGCTTTATATTTTATTGCTTCCTTTATTGCATATATGCTTTTTAGCTTAATGTAGTCCTCTTTCTCTATTTTCAACTTGTTGGCCATGATCTTGGTGTCTTATCCAAGAAATCACTTCCAAGACCAATGTTATGAAGCATTTTCCCTATGTTTTCTTCTAGGAATTTTATAGCTTTGGCAGATTTTTTTTTCTTACATTTATTTATGTGAGAAACAGACAGGACGGTCTCTGATCTGCTAGTTCAATCATCAGATGTCTATAATGACCAAGATTGAATCAAGCTGAAACTTGGAATCAGGAACTCAACCCAGTCTCCCTTTGAGTGGCCAGGACTCAAACACTTGAGCCGTGATCTGTTACCTCCCAGGGTGTGCATTAGCAGGAAACTGGATTTGGGAGCAGAGCTGTTTCTCAGCTGCAGGCACTCCAATATCGATGTAAGTGTTGTAGGTGTTCCAACTAGCAGCTTAACCAGATGACCAAACACCCCGGTAATGGGATTTTTTTTAAGTTTTTTTAATTTATTTGAAAGAAAGAGAACTCCCATCTGTTGATTCACTCCCCAGATGGCCACAGCGGTCTGGGCTGGGCCAGGCTGAAGCCAGAGCCAAGAGCCAGGAGCTTCATTCAGGTCTCCCACATGGGTGCAGGGGACCCAGCACTTGGGCCATCTCCCAGGCCATTAGCAGAGAGCTTGATCAGAAGTGGAGCAGCCAGAACACAAACTGGCATCCATATGGGATTCCAGCTTTGCAGGCAATGGCTTTATCCACTACACCACAATGCCTGCCCCTAGTAATGTGATTTTTAAAGATGGCCTGATAATTCATCACTAGGTTCTGACATAATTTATTTATTTAGTATTCAGTTGCTAAACATATAAAATGTTTCTAAGTTTTGGTAAAAGTATTGCTATGACAAACAGCTTTGCATTCAAATTTTTATATCTGACCATGAATACTTCCTTAAGATAAATCCCCATAAATAGACTTGGGAAACCCAAAGCATTAAACATGCAGAGTCTACATTTGTCTTATGGCATTATCTCTTAACCAGCGGTAAACTAAGAAAATACCAGGGAAGAGCGGCAAAGGGCAGGTAGATTTGACTCCAAGTTCCCTGGTTTATCATGCAAGCACCCTGCTTATGATTCAAATAATTCTAAGTTGGAGGAACTTGCAGAATCACAAAAGAAGTGTAATGATCTTAACAAAAGTCCTCTGGTACATGATCCAGAACGTAAAGTGCCAGATGTTTAATCAAGACTCTCACGAAAAAATAATACAAGACTAAAAGCCAATGTCAGGATAAGCGAAGTTTTATAGAAAATGGAGAAGGCAACAATAACTGCAAAAAGGTTTATGGGTGTGGCCCATGTAGAGGAAGGGCAAGGACAGCACAGGCCACCTTCCAGCAGCTATCAATAAATACTTACGCACAGCAGGGGTGGGCATTTGCCCTAGCAGTTATGGCACACGTTAAGTCAGCCACAGCCCCCAGAAGTGCCTCGGCCTCACACTCATCTTCTCCTGACTCCAGTTTTCCACTAATACAGACTCTGGCAAGCAGTGAAGATTTGCCACAAGTAACTGGGTTCTGTCGCCACATGTGGGGGACATGGGTTGAGTTTTGGGCTCCCACCTTCCGCTTTAGCCCAGCTCTGGCCATTGCAAGCATTTGGTAAATGAACCAGTGGATAGGAGCTTTCTCTTTCTCTCTGTTTCTCTCTCTCTGCCTTTTAAATAAATACATACATACATACATAAATATCTTTTTTTTTTTTTTTTTGACAAGCAGAGTGGGCAGTGAGAGAGGGAGACAGAGAGAAAGGTCTTCCTTTGCCGTTGGTTCACCCTCCAATGGCCGCCGCGGCCAAGGTGCAAAAAGTGCACCTTGGGCCAAAGTGCAGGGCCCAAGGACTTGGGCTATCCTCCACTGCACTCCCAGGCCATAGCAGAGAGCTGGCCTGGAAGAGGGGCAACCAGGACAGAATCCAGCGCCCCGACCAGGACTAGAACCTGGTGTGCCGGCGCCGCAGGTGGAGAATTAGCCTATTGAGCCACGGCGCCGGCCCCATAAATATCTTTTTAAAATACATGGCAGAGAAAAAGCAAAATTACTTGCATTTCCTTTTCTTCCCTTTTTCCTTATTCTGACAAATGATCTGTAAATTTAAAAGGTGAGGATGATATCGTAAAAAGACATATAGCTATTTGAAATGAGATTTTGTCTTTAACTTCAGAGATTCTCTCCTGGGTCACTTGCAGATGGGTATGAGCCAATGCTAATGACACTACTTTGAGAAGTAACATAGGCAATAGAGGCAACGGCAGTCTTGGCAAGGGTATATTTTGAATAGATACTTGAAAAATGTGACAAGGGTAAGAAACCATGACTAGACACTTGTAATCTTGTCATCACTCCAGGGGAAATATCCAGTCAGGTCATTAAAAGGGTAATTCTGGAGCATTCCTTAGCAAAATGAATGATTGATAAGAGCATGAGAAGTGGGTCAGCCTACAGGGACTGCTACCTCCCCATGCAGCACCTGTGTGTGCGTCAGGCGAAGTCTCCCTCCTGAGCTAACACAGGCCCATGCCTGAGTGGACAGTGGAAATCAGAGCGAGGCTGCTCTCACTCTGAGCAGAAGTAATCCTCTACCACAGCAGTGGCAGGAGTCCAGCTCTCATGGACTTCCCCAGGGCAGATGCCGCTGTCAGAGCCAAGATTCCATGATGCCAATCTAGAATGGTGCGGCATCAATGATTAAGAGCTTGGCTGTCAATGGGCTTGGATTAGCTCCAGATCCACCCATTACCATTAGTGACCTCCCTAAGACATCTCCCCTCCTGCAAAACTGATGTGATAATGAAGTCTTCCTCACCTTGCTTGAGAAGAAAGAGCTAGATCATCAGGATAAAAGCTCCAAAAAAAAAAAAAAAGAAAAAAAAAATTGTGTTGCAATGCAAGGAAGACCTTTCTTTTGAAAAAGCAGCTGATAAAACCCAGAATGGGCTGCCAGGTTAGGCAGGTCTCAGAATGTGAAGGCAGAGTTTGGCCTGCATTTTTTAAAAAGATTTATTTATTTGAAAGTCAGAGTTACACAAAGAGAGGAGAGGCAGAGAGAGAGGTCTTCCATCTGCTAGTTCACTCCCCAATTGGCCTCAATGGCCAGAGCTATGCTGATCCAAAGCCAGGATCCAGGAGCTTCATCCGGGTCTCCCATGCGGGCCCAGGGGCCCAAGTCCTTGGGCCACCTTCTACTGCTTTCCCAGGCCATAGCAGAGAGCTGGATCGGAAGTGGAACAGCCAGGTCTCAAACCGCTGCCCATAAGGGATGCTGGCACTGCAGGAGGCGGCTTTCCCCAGTACATCACAGCGCTGGCCCCTGGTTCTTGTCTGAACACTTGTAGCAGTGATACAGGCAGAGAGGTAGCTAGCAAAGAGGCTATGAGGTCGTCAGACCCTCACTGCAGCTCCACCTACACCGCGGCCCTACTGCCTGCACCTCCCCACACCCCCAACCCTTCCTGTGCAGTGGAAGACTGTGGCTCTGTGAAACTGCCGTTTAGAACCGGGACCCGCCAAAAATATCCAGCCTGGCTGCCAGCTGCTTCTGCATGATGACCTTTAGCTCCTTTTAATGTCATTGACACTGACACTCCTACTCTGTTCTGCATTTGACATCACTGCACTTGCGAGTTTTCCAAAAAAGGACAAGGAAATGGGAGGTATTCAAGTCCTGCCCCCAGCCTCTTTGAAGATTCAGCTAAAGCTCACTCCTGAAACCTCCCGGAGTGCAGTTGTCTCTCGTGCATACCTGCATACCTGCACTCCTGCTTGAGTGTGTGCCACTGCTTTGCATAGAAGGAAATTTGCTTCTCTACTGACTTTTTACTTAGGTCTCATCCCTGAATTCCTTCCAGCACTGGAGACAAGAACCTAGACCCGGATTCCTCATGACAGCAGGATATCTTCTCACACAGATGGGATTCAATTCTCAAATCCTCAGGAAACAGCATATGCAGTTTTTAGAAAGAGATGTTTGTTTACTTAAATGCAGACATGCGACACAGAGATCTTCTGTCCCAGCTGGCTGCAACAGCTGAGTTTGGGCCAAGATGAAGTCAGGAGCCAGGAACTCCATCCTGATCTTCCACATGCGTGGTAAGGGTCCAGCTACTTGGAACATCATCCAAGCAGGGAGTTGGATTGGAAGGCAGCAGACAGGACTTGAAGCAGTGCTCCAGCTTGGGATGCCAATGCTGCAAACGATGGCTTAACCTGCTGTAACACAAACCAGTGCCTACTCTTACCTTTAAAAGCTGTAGGAATGTGATGCTATGGAGAGCAGTGAGTGGATTGTGCCTTTCTTAAAGAAAAAAAAAGGGGGGGATTTATTTATTTGAAAGGCAGAATTAGAGAGAGAGAGAAAGAGAGAGAAATCTTCAATCTGTTGATTCACTCCCCAAATGGTTACAACAACCAGAGCTGTGCCCGACAGAAGCCAGGAGCTTCTTCTTGGTTTCCCACGTGGGTGCAGGGACCCAAGCATCTGGACCATCTTCCACTGCTTTCCCAGGCCATTAGCAGGAAGTTAGATTGGAAGTGGAGCAGCTGGGTCGTGAACCAGTACCCATACAGGATGCTGACATCACAGGCAGTGGCTTTATACATTATGCCACAACAGCAGCCCCTGGGTTGTGCCTTTTAAGGAGAAGCTCCAAAAAGAAACAGAATGTAAAAAAACAAACGAACAACTGCCTGGGTAGCCTTTTGGTAGACCTGGATCACGCTTTGCTGCAAACACTGAAGTCAAATGGAATTTCCTAATGGCTGCAATCATATAAGATACTCTCCAAATCACCAGAGGGAAGGAAAGGTGATTTAAAGATTGGTGTCATTCACTTTGAGATGCAATGATGGGGCTGGCACTGTGCATAGCGGGGAAAGCTGCTGCCTACAGTGCTGGCATCTCATATGGGTGCCAGTTCGAGTCTCGGCTGCACCACTTTCCATCCAGCTCTCTGCTATGGCCTAGGAAAGCAGTGGAAGATGGCCCAAGTGCTTGGGCCCCTGCACCCAAATGGGAGACCTGGAGGAAGCTTCTGGCTCCTGGCTTCAGATCAGCACAGCTCTAGCCATTGTAGCCATCTGGGGAGTGAACCAGCAGATGGAAGACCTCTATCTCTCTCTCTCTTTCTCTCTCTCTCAATCTCTGCCTTTCAAATAAATAAATAAATATTTTTTTAAAAAGATGCAATGATTTTAAATAGCCCTTGTCTTGGCTGTTGAGGAACAGAGCTTTTAATTTTTCCATACTATTTGTTGAACTCTTTACTTAGTGTAGGGTTAATCTTTTGAGTATGAAGTTAATTGAAATTAGATCCCTGTATAAAATAAGAATGGGAGTAGGAGAGGGAGGAGGAGGAAGGGTGAGAGTGCAAGGAAGAGGGAGGGTAGGGTGGGAAGAAACACTGTTACTAAATTCACATATATGAAATGCATGAAGATTGTATACCTTAAATAAAAGGTTTCTAGGTAAAAATAAAATAAAAAATTGATGTCATATGAATATGTTGATTGTCTTGTATGAAATGACACTCTGAGCATTGAGTTTGTAATTTTTTTTTTCATCAGGGAATCCATTTAAATTGGCTGTCTCTCAGTTAAGATTCTCACATCCCACATCAGAGTGCCTGGGTTGGGTTCCCAGCTCTGGGGCCAGACTCCATCTCCCTGCTAATGCAGATTGTGGAAAGCAGCTGTGATGAGCTAAGTAGTTGGATTCTTTTTTTTTTTATTTATTTAATTTAATTTAATTTAATTTAATTTTTTTGACAGGCAGAGTGGACAGTGAGAGAGAGAGACAGAGAGAAAGGTCTTCCTTTTTCAATTGGTTCACCCCCCAGTGGCCGTTGTGGCCAGTGTGCTGTGGCCGTCGCACCATGCTGATCTGAAGCCAGGAGCCAGGTGCTTTTCCTGGTCTCCCCTGTGGGTGCAGGGCCCAAGCACTTGGGCCATCCTCCACTGCACTCCTGAGCCACAGCAGAGAGCTGGCCTGGAAGAGGGGCAACCGGGACAGAATCCGGCGCCCCGACCGGGACTAGAACCCGGTGTGCCGGCGCCAGAAGGCGGGGGATTAGCTTAGTGAGCCATGGCACCGGCCTGGAAATGTCAAACTTATTTAAATAGGAAGTCATGTCCCTGGTGAGAAGAGGGCAGTGTGCCACCCTGAGCCCTGACACTGGCTTCTGCCCATTCCCGAGGGGAGCAGATGTATAACCTCACCTCCTGCCTTCCCCTTGTTTCCCAGACAAGCATTCTGGTCCGTTGATTTCCTTTGAGACGCATGCTCAGGTCACAGAAATTGTGAATCCGGGCCTCTCTAACTAAGCTCCCAGCAAAATAAAGGAACAGAAGGTGCTCACAAGGGAAACCCTGCTCAGATGAAGGAGGCTGGGATGCCCCGTGGGGCCAGCCTCTTTGGCTCTGCTGACTCTTCCTGGAATTGCAAATGGCCCAGTGGGCTCTGCTGAGTGTATTTAACGATGGGGTGCAGTCCTGGAGTTCAAGCAGTGCACGGATGCAATCTGTATTTTCATCTGGTTGTGTTGCTTGCAACAGGCACCCCCCATGATGGAATTTGGTAATTGTCAGTATTGACAAAGCGGCATTGCCTTTTCCTTTCACCCTTACTACTGCATCTAGGTCATTTATTATAGCAGCTATCAAACAGAGCAGCTGAGAAAGTGGAAATACCAACAAGAGCGTAGTCACATTCTTTGTGTCTGTAGCTCCAATATCCGTTACTAAATCAGCTATGAAGGCGCAGTGTTGAGGGGTAGATTTTGATGGGGGAATAGATTTCTTATCATCTGCTACCTGTTGTCTGAGCCTTCCTTACTTGGTGTTTAAATCATTGTAGATCCCTTAAGTGAGAATAAATGCATGTATTAATAAAATAAAGCAAAATAGAGGCACATAGGCAGAAATAGCAAGAGGGAAGGATGGTGTCTGACACACAGGAAATGTTTTGTGACCGGTTTCAAAATCAATAGCTTAAAGGGACATGTCTTGGGGAAAAGTGACCCGACTGGCTTAACTAGTAAAGTAACAGAACAGGCAGGCCATGTAAAAAGAGGGCAGATTTATTCTCTCTCTGTGCCAGGAAAAACACCTCCGTGGTATCTATTTTAAAAGCTTTCTACCCTTAATTCAATTTTTTTACATTCAAAAGCACTTATTCAAGAGGAAAAAAAATTTCTTTAAAGGAGCACCTTTCAGAAAGGCACTGTTGTATGTATAGTATTACACCACGAGTTGGGGAATCAAACTTCTGGGGTCCAAACTAGGGATCTACCAAGTTCTATTTGTGTGGACACAGTACCTAAAGCTCTCTCTTCTCCAGTTTTCTCTTCTGGACCAAGGGGTGATCGTTGTTTCTCTCTTTAAGGAGTTTAGTGAAAATTAAACACGTTGAGACATGCACAGGGCCTAGACCAACGCATACTTCGTGAAAAAAGATTCAGCAAAAGTTAACCAATATTATGACAAACCAGAAAGCAGGATGACCTGCTGATGGGAGCGAGGGAGCGCCAGCAGGCACGCTGAGTCCATTTGCTTGGGCTGTTGCCGAATCATCGGCTGAAGCAGGAGGTGCTCCGAGAAAGCTTCCTTTGCTTGTGACAAGTGCAGGAGACAGCGGGAAGATAGAGTTGCCCAAGGACACCGCCTCCCTGAGAAGCAGTTTGCCAGGGCTCTGGCAAGTGTTACAGGAGACGGAGGAGGACCTCCTTGCTGGTAACGTACATCTTCATACATGGTGGGTGCAAACGCCTGATGCGAACAGATTTCTTGCAGCTTGACTGTGCCTTGTTTCGTGGTGGTCTGGCTCCCTTTGAGTACAATGCTGTAAGACTGGCTATCCTGGAGCATCCTCTGGAGAGCTCACAGAATTTTTGCACTGGAGATAGCACATCGCTTGCAAGGCTGTTTCAGATTGTGCTTTCCTGAGCGAAGGTAGTCGAAACCATCAGGAATTGAGCATCATGGGTAAAATGCAGACTTGGAAATGATCCCGTATTTCTAAGAAGTAAGCTCAGGAAGACAAATCAGTGGTGCAGCAGATCCCTGCACTTAGCTATTGGAGAAGGCACACAAAGTTTATAAAATCGCTGAGTCGTAGTTGTTCCCTGGAGCAGGTGCACCTGGCCTTTTCTGTCGCTCTGTCCAGACAATGCCCTGAGACTCTTCCTGATCACCACGTCTCTCCTCTTCCAACAGGACACTTGGCACAGTCAGTGTGAAGCTGGGAGAGCCACTGCCTCTTATCCACTTAAATGGAGCCTCTACACAGTGCCTTGAAAGCAGATGCTAGAAACCAGCAGGTTTTAGTCTCTCATGGTCTCCCAGTCTCCCTCTCCCTTGGGTTAAGTTTCCTTTGCTCTGCACTTACCATAATTAACTTCCTGAATTGAAGGAGTGGTGCAACCAACCCAATAAATTCCCTAATCACCGGGCTCAAGAAGCCATTCATGCCCCCTGTTCATATCATCTTGATATTTGGTCTCGTCATGAGGGATTTATTTACCAGGAATTCTAGGACCAAGGGAAAAAGTAGCTACTACCTACATGTAGGTGCCAGACTAAATTCCCTATGAAGCATGATGTCACCGGCCATTCAAAGGAAGGCCATGAGCACCGTGACCAACCAGGGCTCTGGACTTGCACTGAACTGATGTACACTTCTTAGTCCCAACTTCAATGTATAAGAACGTTTCCTCTAAATGTTCCGGGAGCATAGAAGTTGAGCAGTCACTGCCTGGCTTCTTCCTCTGTTCTTGCAATAAATAGCTACATTCTTTCACCAGCCCACTGTCAGTTGTTGATTTGCTGCCTGTCCATCAAGCAAATTCAGTTTTGGGGAATCCATAGCAATTTCTCCAATCAGTTTTGGGGGCAAGGATGTTAAACAACAAATTGATGACAATAAAGCAACAACAGTTTGGACTGGGCATCTCACTGTTAGCACACTGGCCCCTGGCCCACAATCACCCTTGAGAGCTGTCTGGAAGGTTCCTGAAGTCTCAGGGATAGCCTCAAGTTGCTGCCTGCTGACCAAGCATCACTGGCCCTTGGGGTAGAAGTTAGGCTTAAATTCAGCTTGAAAATTTGCGAAGACATTTTTTGTGAGTATTAAGCTCATGCTTGAGGATGCCAGGTCAATATATCTCATGCTAAATTGGTTCAGCTGTGACTGGACATTGGATTTAAAGGGACTTTTCCCTTTTGGGAGCTAAGGAGATCAATGCTTTGAGAGGTTGGTTTGTAACTTCACAAACTTGTTTGTAACTCAGTTCTTTGACAGATCTGGCCATAAATAGTAGTGAGTAATCAGAACTCTATATAGTCCCCTAGGGTGTCTTTTGCAAAATAAGGGAATTTTAGTTTAAACCCATAAACGAAAAAATAATGATGTTTTACTATAATACTGCTTGGCCATTGTACTCCCTTGGATTAGAAAGCAGTCACTAAATAGATCGCTGGCTTATGTCACTGTTTTCCAGCTAGATCTGCTTCATAAGAAGAAAAGAAAATGGGATCAATTTCTATATATGCAAGCTTTTATGCAATTATATCAAAATAAGCCCCCAAATGGAATATATCTAAAACAGTGGTTCAGAAGAATTATATGAAGCAATGCACCTGTTGGTTCACACAACTTAAGTAAGTATTTGAGGAGCTGGCCTTGCAGCATGATAGGTTCAGCCACCACTGGCATCTCATATCAGAGGGATAGTTTGAGTCACGGCTGCTCTGTTTCTGATTTAGCTCCCTGTTAACACGCCTGGGAAAGCAACAGAAGATGGCTCAAGTCCTTGGGCCCCTGCTATCCATGTGAGAGATCAGGATGAGCTCCTGGCTCCTGGTTTCTGCCTTGTCCAATCCTAGTGTTGTGGCCATTTGGGGAGTGAACTAGTAGATAGAAGATGCGTTTCTCTCTCTCTAACTCTCTCTCTTTCTCTCTCTCTCTGTCGCTCTCTTCCCCTCTTTCAAAAAAAAAATGTATACATATTTTATAAGTAAATGTTTAATAAATAAACTGTTTTGGATTCATTAAAAGGGAAATAAAAAGCCAAGATATTTTCAGAATTGTCAACATACATCTGTGTGTGGGTTTTCTGGTAAGAAAAAATTAGCTTATCTGTGTTAGATATTAAAAATCATGAGTATGTAATTTTTGCCTAAGCAAAAATAATACAGATGGAGGTACAATACACTATTTGTTGCGTCCTGTGCATTAAATATAATAATTTAGACTTGAGTTTTTCTTCCTACAAGAAAATGGTTTACAATGATAACTATGCTCTTCACACCCTGGTTTATCTTCTACAACAGTCTAAGGATAGCTGTTAAATACAGGATGCATAAATAGAACTAAGATAAATGTTTCTAAATATAAATTCAACTATTCTTATCTTCCTAAAATTTATTAAAAATACATGTGGATTTGTTAACAAATATATTTTTATAAATTGCTGATATATGACAAATAATTCAAGACTAACTTAAAGTAATTAAGAGTTAAAATTCCATATGTTCTGGTCATTGGAATAAAAGAAAATATATATTCATTTAGAGACTTTTTTAAAAAGTACTTATTTATTTATTTGAAAAGCAGAGTTAGACAGAGGGAAAGACAGATGCAGGGAGAGGGAAGTCTTCTATCTGCTGGTTCACTCCCCAAATGGCTGCAATGGCTAAGGCTGAGCCAGACCGAAGACAGGAGCTAAGAGCTTCCTCCGGGTCTCCCATGTGGGTGCAGGGGCCCAAGAACTTGGGCCATCTTTCACTGCTTTCTCAGGAGCATTAGCAGGGAGTTGGATAAGAAGTGGAGCAACCAGGTCTTGAACTGGTGACCATATGGGATGCTGGCGCTGCTGACAGTCTTTACCTGCTATGCCACAGAACCACCCTTGATTTTTTTTGAAGGATTATTTTGAAATGTAAAGTAAAGGAACAAGCAGGATGGGAGAGAGAGAGAAAGTTGTAAGCATGAGAATGTATTTTTGGTGAGGATGAGTAAAAAGGCAGGAGTATTTTTGAATAAAGTCATTTTATGTAAAATTTTTGTCCTAAGGTAAAATGACTGGATTATTCTAGACTGAAAAGAAAAAGAGCAAAAACTAAAGGTATAAGTGAGTCAAAGAAGATCTGGACAAATCCCCCAAGGCTTGAAAGGATAAATCTTGGGGCCAGCACTGTGGCACAGTGGGTTAAAGCCCGGGTCTTCAGTGCCGGCATCCCATATGGGCGCCAGTTTAAGTCCCGGCTGCTCCACTTCCAATCCAACTTTCTGCTATGGCCTGAGAAAGCAGTGGAAGATGGCCCAAGTTCTTGGGCCCCTGCACCCACTTGGGAGACCCAGAGGAAGCTCCTGGATCCTGGCTTCAGATAGGCGAAGCCCTGGCCATTGCAGCCAGTTGGGGAGTGAACAACAGATGGAAGATCTCTCTCTCTCTTTCTCTTTCTCTCTCTCTCTGTCTCTCCTTCTCTCTTTTTGTAACTCTGCCTTTCAAACAAATAAATAAATCTTTAAAAAAAAGATAAGGATAAATCTTATAATAAAAACGTGTGTGATTAAATTGCCTGTAACTTTAAAATATATTTGCATGGTTTCCTCTACGTTGCACACTAGCATCAAAGGCACAGTGACAGGACTAGAATCTGATCCTCTGTGTTAAAGCAACAAGGTTTCCTCTTGGTAGGAAAAATTTGTAAGAAGTTTTGATGTTTAATTTTGAAACCTGTTTTTCTTTTTTTTCTATTTATTTATTTATTTATTTATTTTTGACAGGCAGCGTGGATAGTGAGAGAGAGAGACAGAGAGAAAGGTCTTTCTTTGCCGTTGGTTCACCCTCCAATGGCGCTGCGGCCGGCGCACCGCACTGATCCGATGGCAGGAGCCAGGTGCTTCTCCTGGTCTCCCATGGGGAGCAGGGCCCAAGCACTTGGGCCTTCCTCCACTGCACTCCCTGGCCACAGCAGAGAGCTGGCCTGGAAGAGGGGCAACCGGGACAGAATCTGGCGCCCCGACCGGGACTAGAACCCGGTGTGCCGGCGCTGCAAGGCGGAGGATTAACCTAGTGAGCCGCGGCGCCGGCCTGAAACCTGTTTTTCTATAATTCTTCAACTGTCTTCTGCACTGTAGTTCCCCCTCCCTACCCCACTCCTTTTTTTTTATACAGTTTGCATTTAATTGATGACTCTCTTCTATAAGCTCTTTTCCTCCCTGGTTCTGGCTCAAGTACAACCTTACAATAAAAATATTTAAATTAAAAGCCTAGGGGCCAGGGCTATGGTGCATTGGGTTAAGGAGCCTTTTGAAGTGTTGCGATCCCATAGGGGCGTTGGTTCAATTCCCAGCTGTTCCTCTTCCAACACAGCTCCCTGTAACTCTGCCTTTCAAGTAAATAAATAAATAAATAGAGCTGGCACTGAGTCATAGTAGGCTAAGCTTCTGCCTGCGGTACCGGCATCCCATATAGGTACTGGTTCATGTCCCAGCTGCTTCTCTTCTGATCCAGCTCTCTGCTTTTGGCCAGGAAAGATGGCCCAAGTGCTTGGGGCCCTGCACCCATGTGGGAGACCCAGAGGAAGCTCCAGGCTCCTGGCTTCATATGGGCCCACCTCCAGCTGTCGCGGCTATTTGGGGAGTGAACCAGCAGTTTGAAGACTTTTCTCTCTGGCCCTCCCTCTCCATCTGTAACTCTACCTCTCAAATAAATAAAATCTTTAAAAAGAGAGAGAGAGAAAGGAAGAATTCAGGAGACAGATTTTTTCCCCATAGATCAGATGGAAGCAAATGATTAAAGAGGAAATTTATTGAAAAAAATTTATTGAAAAGTTTATTGAAAAATAAATAAATAAATAGATCTTTTTTTTAAGTTTCAATTTTTTAAATTCAGGAAAATAGTCTACTGAGATTCCCATGGTTTGCAACACTTTGATAAAGTATACTCTTGAAAACAAAGATAGAAGTATTTACCTTTTCCCATAATTACTTCCTCCAAAATTCAAAACCAGTGAATATTTATGTTTTTCAAGGAAATGTGATTGTTTCCATGAGTTCATTAAGAATCTGTTCTCTGGGCTAGCGCTGTAGTACAGCGGGCTAAGCTGCCACCTGCCGCGCTGGCATCCCATATGGGCATCGGTTTGAGTCCTGGCTGCACCACTTCTGATCCAGCTCTCTGCTAATGTGCCTGGGAAAGCAGTGGAAGATGGCCCAAGTGCTTGGGCCCCCTGCATCGATGTGGCAGACCTGGATGAAACTCCCTGCTCTTGGCTTTGGCTTGGCTCTGTCCTGGTCATTGTGGCCATTTGGGGAGTGAACCAGTAGACAGATGATCTCTCTCCCTCCTCTTTCTGTCTCTCCCTCTCTCTTTGTAACTCTGACTTTGAAATAAATAAATAAATCTTGTTCTTAGAAAAAGAATCTGTTCTTTTCATAATACGATACAGTTGGAAACATGGGAAGATGTAAAAACTATGCTTAGTCTTAGTTCCTAGTCTTGCAGTTAGCAAATGAGGTCGTCACGTTCTGGTAGCCTTATACTTCAAAAGATCCAAATTCTATGGTTAAATAACTTCAGTGTGCCAAGGATTGCCTTGCTGACTCTGAGAGTTTTTCTAAATCTGAGATTACTATGTGGAAAATCAACTCTTCTTGCTGTACTTATGAAAACAGTCTATCTGCAAACTAGACTATACCTGCCATTATTAATTTGTTCATTGTTTCTAAGATGCAAAATCCATTTGTTATGTTCTTGTTGGTTTCATGTTTCCTTTTGGAGCTTTACATCTTTTGCCTAACAACATTTCCAAGAAGTATAACTCCTAACAAAATAATGCTGACCTTGCACTTTTTAAAAAAAGATTTATTTTATTTATTTGAAAGACAGAGTTACAGAGAGAGATAGAGCCAGAAAGAGAGAGAAGTCTTCCATCTGCTGGTTTACTCCCCCAAATGGCTGCATTGGCCAGAACTGAGCTGATTCGAAGCCAGGAGCCACGAGCTTCTTCTGGGTCTCCCAAGCAGGTGCAGGGGCCCAAGGACTTGGGCCATCTTGTACTGCTTTCCCAGGCCATAGCAGAGAGCTGGATCGGAAGTGGAGCAGCTGGGACTTGAACTGACGTCCATGTGGGATTCTGGAACTGCAGGCCAGGGCTCTAACCCACTGCACCCCAGCTCAAGCCTGACCTTGCACTTTGAAATGGTGACTCTTATCTTGCAGAAGCCATTGAGCTATGTTTGGTAATGGTCTCCAGGTGCAGTTAGCATAAGAACCATGCCTTCTAAAACCTCCTTGTTACTCAACTGTGGCTAAATGATTTTTGACACCGAATCCTGGTTATCAATGATTTCCTCCTGGCATGGGACCAGGTTAGACCAGCAGCTGAGCCAAATACAGCCTGGCAACAAGGGACAAACAGAACCTAACTACAGGAGGATGGATCAGTATTGATCACAAGGAAGCAATAAAAAATCAAGGTGAAGTCACTGGTGTCAACCCCAAACAAAATTAGGTGAAGCTGAGAGGTTATGAAGGAATGGTTTTTAAGCATGATCGCCTGATAGCAACTGTCAAGAGGATTCTGAGATGACAAGACCACACCAATGTACTATTCATAGTGGAATCTAGGAGTTTCTTTGACTCCAGTGAGCAGGTGAAATGCTGGGTGGGGAATATATCAAGGAAAGACTAATGCACTGCCTGAAATATGAGGTTTATCTTATGTGTCACCTGTTAGGAATTATTCTATAGCTCCTCCAAGTTCTTGATGTAATACTACATCCTTTTACTGAGAAACTTGTTTCCAATTTCTATGATTTTATCATTGGTGTAAATTTAAAAATGTCAAATCCTACTTTAAATGTGGTACATTGTATTCAATTGAGGAAATCAGGAATGTTTTTCTAGGGAGCTAAATTTTGTTTAGTTCTTGGAAATAAAAGCAGAACTTTTATAGGCAGATAAAATAAATGGATGAAGAGAAGAATAAGAGAAAACTTGGGAAAAAGAGAATCCAGCCCATGTCCAGAGGACAAGAAATAGGTATGCTTGGCAGAATAGATTATTTGTCACTATGTGTATTTGTTATTTACTGCTCTATAACAAATTATCCTAACACTTAGTGGCTTGCAAAAATAGCAATTTATAAGCTCATACAGTTTCTATATGTTAAGGATTCTGGGGCAGCTTAGCTGGATGGTTCTGATGCAGTGTCTCATGCATGTCTTGTGTTGGATGTGCTCCTCTGAGGACTTGACAAGAGCTGGTTGAAGGTGTCAGAAAGCTTCAGTTACTCTCTGTGGAGACCTCTCACCATGGAGAATAGCTTGAATGTCCCAGAGATAGGGTAGCTGGATTACTCCAGAGCAAGTGGTCCAACAGAGATCAAGGCAGCAGCTTCAGTGTCTTTTGTAAACTAATTGGAAGTCGTGTGTTGATCTTTTCACAATATCCTACCAGACACATCCAATGTGGGGCGGGTGTTAATACCAGGAATCATTGAAGAACATCTTGGACATGGTCTATCATATCATGTTAACAAAAGGTCAATTTATTTTCTTATCACTCTCTTTCAGTGGCTTGGTCCTTAGACAAATATAAGGTGATACATTATTTCTAGCCTCTTAAATATTGTATGTTCCCCCCATCCTTGGGCTGTTGTATAAAGGTCTATTTATGATCCAGCACCTGCCTTTCTCTCAAACCTCAACCCCTATCATTTTCTCACAGGATCACGTTGCTGCAAGCAGGGTGGACCACTGCTGTTCCTGAAATGCGCTGTGAGTGACCACAATTCTTCGGAATGCCATTATTCACTTGTGTTGCATGTGGACTTCTCCTTATTCTTTATGACTCAATTTAACTGTCAACCCTGTGTACAGATCCATCTACAGTACGTTCCCAGCAGCATCATTCACAATGTCCCCATAGGAGAATCAACCCAAGCACTGACAAATGAAATGTTAATAAAATGTAACCCTTACAAGAAATGTAGTTCTTACACAAAATCATGCAGCCTTAGCAAGATAGGAAGGAAATTCTAACAGGCTGCAATGTAGATGAGATTGGAAGACATTATGCTAAGTCAAACAAACCAATCACAAAAGGACAAATATTGTATGATTCTCCTTCTGTGAAGTACAGTAGTCAAATTCATAGAGACGAAACAAAGGGACTGGTATTGTAACACAGTGGGTTGATGTGCAGCCTGTGATGCCAGCATCTCATATGGGTGCCAATTCACGTCTTAATTGCTCCACTGCCGATTGTGCTCCCGGAAAATGCGCCTGGGAAAGCAGTGGAGAACAGCCCGAGTGCTGAGGCCCCCGCATCCATGTGAGAGCCCTGGCTGAAATTCCAGGTTCCTGGCTTCGGCCTGGACCAGCCCCAGCCTTTAGGACCATCTAGAGAGTGAACCAGTAGAGGGAAGATCTCTCTCTCTCTCTCTCTCTCCGTATGTGTGTGTGTGTGTGTGTGTCACTGCCTTTCAAATAAATAAATAAACAAATCTTTAAAACACAAAATAAAAGTAGAATAATGGTTACCAGGGGCTTGGGGAAGGGAGGAGTGGGGACTAACTGTTTACGTGTATACAGCTTTGGGAAAATCAAAAGCATTAAGGAAATGGATGGTGACGCAACAATGGGAATGTACTTAATGCTGCTGAACTCTGAACTTAAAAACAGATCTGATGATAAATCTTATATTATGTACATTCACCACACATACCAAAAGTGCTATCCCCATCCTTGTGAAGCCTTCCCAGGCCACCCTAACCCTCACTGGGTAAGGTTATACCTGCGGTGCCATGTTGGGCATACCTGTAGGACGAAAGCTGTCACACACCTCACTATAATGACTGACTTGTCTGGTTTTTTTCTTTAGTTTCTGTGTGTCTTGAGGGAGAATGTGTATTTTCAGCTTTGTGCTCCAGGTGTTTAACACAATGCCCATCACTATTTGGTGACTGAATAACAGAATCCACAAATGAACCTTCATTCCGTGACTTTCCTCTATGAGTTGGACAATAGTCATGTATCTGTCATTTTAAGTTGTAAACTCCTCTGATTATTTTAGATTCTAGGAATTTCAAAGCACATAGGCCACATCTGTCATTTCTTTCATAACCTGACAGTAGCTAATATTCTAGTAGGCTCATGGAGGATGCTCATTTTTGGTGCGACAGCTATCTTTCTTGGGTGGAGATGGGTAAGAAAATTGACTATTACTCTCAGTTGACAGGAAGAGAATACCTGGGTTGTCTGGAAATATCCAGTGTTTAAGAAAGATTTTTGCTCTCAGTCTCTTGGCTATGATTTGGGAACTTAGTCAATGAATAGTAAAAATAGGGAGTGATTGGTTACTCATTCATTTGTTCAATTCACCAATCATTAGTCAAGAGAGATTACCAACTATCCACTGTGTACTGCCATTGGGTACAAAATAGTGACTCCAAAGAAACTGAGTCCTTCTTCTATGGCTAAATATTAGTATCATTGCCATGTCTATCTCAAGATAACACATAAAAATTTATTTTATTCTAAGTGTTTTCTCTTTTAAAAAAGATTTATTTATTTATTGAAAGGCGGAGTTACAGAGAGGCAGAGGCAGAGAGAGAGAGAGAGAGAGAGAGAGAGAGAGAGGTCCCCCATCTGCTGGTTCATTTCCCAAATGGCCACAAGGGCTGGAGCTGTGCCGATCTGAAACCAGGAGCCAGAAGCTTCCTCCAGGTCTCTCACGTGGGAGCAGGGGCCCAAGGACTTGGGCCATCTTCTACTGCTTTCCCAGGCCAAAGCAGAGAGCTGGATTGGAAGTGGAGCAGCCAAGTCTCAAAGCGGTGCCCATATGAGATGCCAGCAGGGCAGGCGGTAACTTTACCTGCTACGCCACAGCACCAGCTCCTCTTATTACTTTATTGTACTCTTGTTTCTCTTCAGATTGCATAAATCTTTTTGCCTTTTACTATAAATTACTTTCAACACAATTAAATAGATAGGACTTGGAATTTTCCTAAAATTTGGGCTCAGAAAGATCGTTCCTTCTAAGATAACACAGCAATGTTGGCAGTCTGAGAAAGCAACAGAAGACGGCCCAAGTGCTAGGTCACCCATATGGGAGACCTAGATGAAGCTCCTGGCTTCTGGCTTCAGACAGGCCAAGCTCCGACCATTGCAGCCGTCTGAAGAGTGAACCAGCAGATGAATGGCCTCTCTCTTTTTCTCTATTTCTGTCTCTGTAACTCTGCTTTTCAAACAAATAAATAAATATTTAAAAAGAAAAAAAATTAATGCTGGCAGCGAAGTCATGAACACTGGGCCTATTCTGGATGGCACTGATCTCTCTTCAACAGCTCATTAACAAGAAACATCTCTGCAGAATGCCTGCCAAACTATTCCAATATGATTTTCTAATTTGAAAATGTGTTTCAATAACTTTTATTGGCCATTCTGTGCAACACCGTGAACAGTTTTTAGACAATATTATCACTGTTTAAAGTTGTGCAAAAATAAGGCTGCATACAAAAACAGTACAAGGTGGAAGAGAATTGAGAGACTTAGAGACTTTTTTTTAAGTGATGCAAGGTATAATATAAACAGCTCAGGCCGGCGCCACGGCTCACTTGGCTAATCCTCCACCTGCGGCGCCGGCACCCCGGGTTCTAGTCCCGGTTGGGGCGCCGGATTCTGTGCCGGTTGCTCCTCTTCCAGTCCAGCTCTCTGCTGTGGCCCAGGAAGGCAGTGGAGGATGGCCCAAGTCCTTGGGCCCTGCACCCCATGGGAGACTGGGAGGAAGCACCTGGTGCCTATCTTTGGATCAGCGCAGCAAGCCGGCCTCAGTGCACTGGCCATGGCAGCCATTTGGGGGGGTGAACCAACGGAAGGAAGACCTTTCTCTCTGTCTCTCTCTCTCACTGTCCACTCTGCCTGTCAGAAAAAAAATATATACATATATAAACAGCCCATAATCAGGCTGAGATCAGAAGTCATAATCAGTGGGAGGCTTTTTGATCGCCTGTGTTTCCAGGCTAACATTGTGGTCAGGCTTTGGCTGAATATAGCTCAGTAACACCTTCTAGAAACTGTGGTTTGGGGTTCCTGCTTATTTAAAAGTATCCGAGTTACAGTTGTCAGTGGAAAGGAGTACTGTATTTTAGTACTCTGAGAGTCTTGTATACAGCTAACTACTAATTTAGTTAGTCACTATTTCCTTAATATCAGGACATACAACACAGCACTTTCTCAAGACAGCAGGTTGAATTCAAGCCGCATTCTGGAAGGACTGGTATTTTAACAGATCTCCTAAGTCTAGGATCCTCACTCCATCTTATTATAATTACCTACATTTCACATACCAAAAGGAGTTCCCCACCAGCAACTTTATACAGGAAACAAAAATAGAATTTGTGCACAGGCTCCAGGAAATGGATTATACATGTATAACTAACACTCAGATTAAATAATACTTTGTTAGGCTGTTATGGTAAGAAAAAAAATCATTCATCAACTAGCTTAAGTCAAAAATATATTTTGTGTGTGTGTTTATAACTTAAAAGTCCAGGAGTTGTGTTGGTTTTAAGCAAGGCTAGATTCTAGAGCTTAAATTATCCTCTGCTGCTTTTTGTTGTTGTTCAAAGATGCATTTATTTATTTGAGAGGCAGAGAAACAGAGAGCAGAGAAAGAAAGAAAGAGATGTTCCATCTGCTGGTTCACTTCCTATATGGCCACAACAACCCGGGTTGGGCCAGACTGAAGCCAGGAACCAGGAACTCCATCTGAGTTTCCCAACTGGGTGGTAGGAACTCAAGTACTTGAGCCATCATCTATCTCTCCTTTCCAGGCACATTAGCAGGAAACTGGATTGGAAGCGGAGCATCAGAGACCCAAACCAGAGCTTTGACATGAGTTGTAGATGTCCCAAGTGGTGGCTTACTGCGCTATACCAGAATGCCAGCCCATCTTTTAGTTCTCGCAATGGTCAACCACTTTAGGTTAGTTGGTCCTTGCCTTTATCCAAAGGAGAAAAGTGGCTTTTGGAAGAGCTGTGACTGGTCTAGCTCGCATCTTGTTTGCCTTCCCTTGAGCCAGTCATTGGAACCAGGGGAATAGTGTACTGAGAATGGACAGTGTGGGCCAGTGTGGGTGACAAAAAATAAGGCCACCTAGGGGAGAGGCAGTTCCTAACTGAAAAGATTCTGGATGGGGCGGGAAGTGATGCCCTACATAGTAGGTACTATGCATTAGGCATAGCCACATAGACTCTAGTGAAGCTGTCTTAATTTTTCCATTAGCTATCACCAAATCTTTAACAGGAGTGACCAAGAGAATGTCTTATCCCATTTCGCCTATCATGTATTCTGTGCTAGTGTGAGTTAAAATGGTGACCATTCCCTGAGCATGGCTGCTTCTAGCCATAGGCAAGAGTAACTTTTTGTTTCTCTTACACGTGCTGTTCAATCTTTTGAAGTGCAGAGTGATCTTTAACTGTGCTCTGACTGCAGAAACAAATTCGCCAATGCAATGACGTTCTCATCTCTTTCCCTAGATCTTCTTGTGAGCTCCCCTCTTTCTCATTCAGTTATCTGTACTTACAGGCTACTTCCTGGCCTGACATAAAGAATAACCCCTCATTGCGCTCACTGTTAGCCTGCTGTAGTTTCTTCATAGCACTGATCAGAACCTGATCTTAAATAAATCTCTTGTTTAACTGTTTATTTTCTCTTCCCCTGGGAATATTTATCTTAAAAGAACTGCCGGCAGGCATCCTAGTTTCTAATCTAAGCACATGTGCAGAGGTATTCAGGTTAGTTGAAATCAGATCGTCTACCTCTATTAATTAGTATTTCCTAGGGAGTGCTTTTCAGAATCCTGGTTCCCATGATCAAAGCATGTCTGGGAAATGTTCCCTAGAATATGTTTCATGAGGCCAAGGCTATCTTTTCATGGCAATATTCTGAACACCTAAAAGTGTGCCTTGCTATTCAGTAGATGTTCACTAAATATTTGCTGAATGCATGAATCTAGAAAAATCTAGAAAGATCTGGAAAACTCCAGAAAAAAAGTGCAGATAACTGAATGATCGACTTTGCATGTTTTCTTATTTAAGGCCTTGAAAACTCCATAAAAGAGAGTTGCCTAACAACTGTGTTGAGTTCAGTCTTGACAGCAGTTTCTGCGGAAGACACTTTGGGAAGCTTTGCAGTAAGGTATCTTGTTGTCTGACTCCCAGGCAAAAAAGTTAAGTTTTATTACTGCAAAAGCAGAGGAGGTGGTGGCCACAGTAGTATTGACAGCAGGTTCTGCTGGGCAGAGCACAGTTTCCTGTTTTAAAGATGTTGAAAGGCACACAACGGTGTATGAAGAGGCACTGGGGGATTCTTCCTGGACAGCCAACGGCTCTTATAAAACAACAATTTGATGAGCTCAGTGTAAATGAATCAGCAACATATGGATTCAATTTCCCTTGGAACACACATGGCTTCAGCAATTAAACACTGCAGCCATTAGTAGGAAAAAGAAAACACAACGGGGATTTGATGGAGTCCATTTGAAAACACATCTGAGGTCTTCCCTGAGCCCCACATGCGGTCATTCCCACAGAACACATGGAGTTCTAACTGTGCCAGGTTCAGGAAACGAACTGTCCTTTCCCAACTGCAATCTGTGGAGAACATAAGAGTAACTTTCCCAGCAGCTCAGTGGAGGAGAAAGGGCTTTGATCTTTGGGATAATGGCTGGGGTAGAATTACACTTTGGGGGGAGGTTACAGTCTCCCCCTTTGTTAGACTGATAACATACATGAACAAAGTGTGTGTGTGTGTGTTGTGGTAATTGTCTCCAAGAAACTCAAATCTCTCCAAAGACATTATCTCACTCAGTTTTATTCTGTGCACCCAAGAGATACATGTAATTATCCCAGTTCCACATTTGGGGAAGGGACAAGGAGAGCAGAAGGTGGACTGTGAGGTCCATTTCCCACCAGCTGGCCTGTGGACCAGTCTCCAGCCAGCAGCCTGCTGTGTCCTGCTTCCTCTTGCATCCTGCCTCTCGACTAATAAAGCCATGTACGGCATTACTGTATATTAACTTGAAATTGGCTCTCTGAAGGGGAATTCTGGCTTTTTCCAATGAAGCTGTAGCACTTGGCAACTGGTGAGGAAGATGCAATTAATTTTTCCCTCCTGAGTAAAATCATTATATAAACTATCTCAGTGGCCTCCCGGGCCAGATACAAGACACTGAATTATACATCACACAGGCTGATCCCTCACCAAACTGCTCTGGGCCACACTGAAAACCCAAAAGGCCACATGATCGCATGTCACCCTCTTTGCTCCATGGGCACAGCAGTTTTCTAATGGGCTCAGATGTGGGGAAAATCTCACCCCCTCGCATTGCACTTTAAAAGTCTAGTAAAATTTTTTTGGATACCAAAAGAGAGGAGCCTGTAGGATCTAATATTTTTAAGCTTTTTACATCTAACTTATCTTTCTCAAATATTCTTTTTTCCCCTGAAGACAACCCACCAGGGTTCTGTTAGTATAACACTCTAAAGCTGCAGGAAATTTTATGCAGGACCCATACCAATGGGCCTCTGTCTTGGGTGACCATCAAACGTATGCGAGAGAGGGCTTTTAAAGAAATATCACACTCATCGGAGCAGGTGTGCTTGCTCTAAAGAGAGGCCCAGGCATCTGCAGGTGACTCCCGCTGGCACCCAGCAAGCAAGCCCTACAAGAGCAAGGCTACTTCTGCTCCAACCCCATGGCTCAGACAGGGGAATCAGCCTCGCCAAAGTCACAGGCCATGGCTGGGTCTGTTCCGTTGACTTGGGCATTGCAGAAGTACTGTGCTCATTTGGGTACTTGTTTCTAAAGGTGCCTGGGGATTTGTTTTAATTGGGTATGGTAAGACATACACAGACCAGGAATTGACTGTTCTGAAGGGAGACTTTTATGCGCACAGTTCCTGAGAAGCAGGAGTAAGAGTGCTCCATAAGGGATACAAGGGGGAGAAGCACAGTAGGTCACAAAGGAGAGAGAGAGAGAGAGAGAGAGAGAGAAAGAGAGAGAGAGAGAGGCTATAGCATGGACAAGATCTTATTGACATTTCACAGGAAGAAATGGGAAGGCCTCCTGAGCACACTCAGAATCAGATAGTTTGAATATCTTCAGCAGGTGCTGGGTATGGGCGTGGCCTCCAGGTGTGTGATCCTGGCCCTGGGGTGACTGAAGGCAGGAAATCGTACCCAGGACTGCAGGAGGAGGAGGCTGGAGGTAAGGAAGAAGGTGGGAATATGAGACTCATGGCATGGGAGGTCTGAAAGGACTCCCACCCCCGCAGGAGCCCACCTGTTTGCTCAGCAGCAGGTGTCAGGCGGCCACAGGGGGGTTCCTCAGCAAAGGCTGGTCCCAGCCAAACATGACTGTCTCTAGCAAGCTGCACTCCTAGGAGGCCCAGCTCCTTTTTAGAATCACAAGACCCCTCAGGGCCTGTGCCTTGGCAAAGCAGGTTAATCCTCCGCCTACAGCGCCGGCATCCCATATGGGCTCCGGTTCTAGTCCCAGTTGCTCTTCTTCTGATCCAGCTCTCTGCTGTGGCCTGGGAAAGCAGTAGAAGATGGCCCAGGTGTTTGGGCCCCTGCACTCATGTGGGAGACCAGGAAGAAGCTCCTGGCTCCTGGCTTGGGATCAGCGTAGCTCTGGTCATTGTGGCCATTTGGGGAGTGAACCAATGGAAGGAAGACATTTCTCTCTGCCTCTCCCTCTCATTGTCTCTAACTCTACCTCTCAAATAAATAAGTAAAGTCTTAAAAAAAAAGAATCAAAAGACCCCAAGAGGTTAAAACATCCATCATAAAATACAGAACTTTTAAATAAATAACACGATTCATGCAGCACCGCTCTCATCACCAGAGTGCTCATTGAGGATCATGAGACCAAAATAATAATTCAGTTTTGAAGCAGATCTCTTCCACTTAGGCATGGTTTTTGGAATATGATTTCTTTTTACATCTTCCTAGGAAGTCTATTGCCTTGAAAGGGCAACAAGGGGGAAAGGGATCAAGGGATATTGTTCCCCCCGTGGCACAGTTAGGGCTGGAAACCAGACCTTTTGAGTCCTGATCCTGGGTTCTGTTCATGCCAGATCCAATCAGCAAGAGCCCTGGGTTTATCCTCTGATAACTGCTGTGCACAGCAGCTAAGGATCTGTCTGCAAAGCACCTGTAGTTTCTGCCCTGCTCTGGCAGGCTACGCTGGCCCGTGCCATGACCTGCTAACAAACACGCCCACGCGCTCTCTGCTTCTCAGCACAGAACATTCCCTCAGTGATCCAGGTGGGATGTGGGAGGTTTTTCCTACAGAACGTAGCTAGAAAGGGGGGCTATATATCACATATGAAATACTGATGGGCCAGCCACCAAGAAGGCTGTAGCCTTTGACAGCCAAGACAGGGACCCTTCTACCAGCAAATGGACACTGTGTCATGTCATTTTCAATGAAATATATGCACTTTGACATGAAGGAAAAGTACCTGCGGCTCTGGCTTCTGCCTTACAGTCCCTCTCCAGCTATAAGGACATCAAACAAACATTTAGACAGAGGGCTCTTTAGCCAGCTTCTCCACGGCAGTGAATCAAGTCAGAAAAGTAATTCAATCCACGCTCCCCAGATACAAGGAAAAGGAAGAAAAACTGCTCCTTTACACGCCACCCTCCCCATGAAACTATTTGTCAGTTTCCTCCGAGAGCCCGCATCAATCCCACCTAGCCTGCTTGCCAAAAGGAGCACCGGGTGGAAATGCAAGCTGGCCGGCTCTCTGCTCTCCACACCGCCTCCTCCGAGGCCTAGCGGGACGCGACTCTGGCTGCCCAGAAGGCGTGAGCTTCCGCAGGCATCTCAGGCTTCCGGGTTCTCCTCCACACTCTACTGAGGTGCTGAGTGCGCACGCTCACGGGCTGCTTCTCTAGTGGATTTTTATACAACTGACTTAGCAGGACTGGATTTTGTAGGAATCATCTAAGCTCCGCCCCCCCCCAAAAAAAAAAAAACCACAAAAGGAATGAAACATTTACATGGAGAGCTGAACTCCATGAAATAACCTGAGCGAGGCAGAGGACCCGTGTTGCCAGAAGCCCCCAAGTCAGCGACGTGGATGGGCTGTGTGCTGGAATCCATGAAGGCGGAGGCTATGGAGGAGCAAGAGAGGACTTCAGACAGCAGCAACTCCAACATTTCCGGTGGAGAGTTTAAAGAAAAAGAAGTGAGAGAGGTTAAGTCATTCAGCCAAGGACATGCAGCTGGGTGGAAGTCCACCATTCTGAAGGCAGGCTCCATCAGGACCTGGGTCTCCTGTCCCCCAGGCCTGTGCTCCTAGCCTAAGGCTCCAAAAGGGTGCCTGTGGTGTGTGTGTGTGTGTGTGTGTGTGTTGGAGATTTTCAGACAATATGTATTTTGTGGATTTTACTAATTATAGTACCAAAAAAATCCTTTTCATGTTGTGCAGCTAGTCCTGGAAGTGCTGAGCAACCCCCAGAGTTTTGTTACAAATCAGTATTACCTTCGGAAAAGGTTCATTGTGGTTAGTCTTCAGCACTTGGAAGTTCCTTTGTGTTAATTAAACGGTTCACATACCTGAGGTCACCAGATTAGCATGGTGAGCCAAACCAGAACAGTTTTACGGATGAGCATCAACATGTCCATATTACTTTTTTTTTAAGATTTATTTTATTTATTTGAAAGAGTTACAGGGAGAAATAGAGACAGAAAGAGAGAGAGAGGTCTTCCATCTCCTAGTTCACTCCCCAAATGGCTGCAACGGCTGGAGCTGAGCCAATCAGAAGCCAGCAGCCAGGAGCTTTATTTGGGTCCCCTACATGGGTGCAAGGTCCCAAGCACTTAGGCCATCTTCGACTGCTTTCCCAGGTGCATTAGCAGGGAGCGGGATCAGAAGTCCTGGAGCAGCCAGGACTCGAACCTACACCCATATGGGATGCCAGTGCTGCAGGTCAGGGCTTTACCCAGCTGCACCACAGCACTGGCCCCAATATTACCCTATTTCTGTTTGTGCCCTATAATAAGGGAATAGTATGCTTCAGGGATACATGGGAAGAATCTCTTTCTTTGAGGCAGAATGAAAGACTCTCTTTAAAATAGTCATTGAGGGGGGTAGGCATATGGTATATCTGGTAAGGTGCCACTTGGGATACCTTCATCTCCTAGAGTGCCTGGGTTTAAGTTCCAACTCTGCTTCCAGTTCCAGCTTCCTGTGAATTCAGGCCCTGGGCAGAAGCGATGGCCCAAGCAGCTGGGTCCCTGCCACCCATGTGACACTCAGATTGAGTTCCCAACTCCTGGCTTTAGCCAGGCTCAGACTTGGCCATTCTCTCTCACTTTCTAATTTTAAAAAGGTCACCAAACAAGAAAAAAAATGAAGTTGTGTTTCCTTTCTTATAATGTATTGCTAATTAGAAATAGATGAGGTGTTTACAAACCCCACCCTGTAGATCCATAAAGCTTGAAACAACTGATCAAATACTCATGTTTCTGTCACCCCACCTTTATCTGCTCAGCCCCTGAGCTCACAGTGACTGCAGAGTGTCTGTACAGGAAGTGCTCTCTTTCTCCAAACTCACTGCCCTCCCTCCCCACCAACACACACACACACACACACACACACACACACACACCCCGGTATGTGGCTCCTGAGGCTGCAGTGAGCAGTCTTGACTGCCTGTTGTGCCTCTTCACGGGTGAACACGAAGGACGCTCACCACTTCATCCTGCATGTCCCTTGGAGCTCCTTGTAAGGAATTTAGTCCTGCCCACCACTGAGTGGGAGATTTTAGTCATAAGTTAGTCCAAGGGGGACAAGCTCTGTTGAATTTGCCTAAAGCCACTATGGCAAGCAAAAGCAGGAAATGCGAACTCTAAATTGCCTCCATTCTTTCATCCACTCTGCTGCCTCCTGCCACCATCCCTAGCCAGGCTCACGCAGAAACCCCAACTCCCCCCTCTTTTTACATATCGAAAAGCACTATGGCTTCTGGATAGCCACCAAAGCTTGGAAGCCAAGGGATCAAGGGATGTAACATCTCCTTCTGCTTCTGGGAACCATAGGATACACGTGAAATTCACTTGCCTCTGAACTCTCTCTGTGGGAAGAATCCATACCCCAAGCAGCCTTGCTTCAGCAGCTAAGCTAATTGTCTCTGTGAGGAAAGAAAGGAAACAGCCAGAGAAGACCTTCTGCTCCCAGGGGCTGCAGAGCCATTGCCAAATAATCAAAACCACATGTCCTGGTTGTTGCAATATTTTGATATGTGCCATTATATGTTAACAACATGTTTGTCGAACACAATATTTACCCATTAGCATGTGCCTGTTAGTGTGTAGGAAAATGACAGGTTAATGTTAATTTCATATTGAAATTTCAGCAGCCTTTTGAGATGGATATTCAATTATTTAAAACAACTCTTCATGAAAGCCTATTATTTGGAGCATCTGTTATTTTCTTATTGGACCTGGGTTTCAATATGAGTATAAAAGATCTTTAATTTGGTTACATTTATGAGCTACAAATAAGATTTATCTTATATTTAATAATCATTTTTCCAGTGGTGACTGCCAAAACATAATTTTGTAACAGGCCATTTTCCAATTTCAGCAGACTCTGGAAAATGACATGCAAATTGTTGTGATACAACTCTTTGTATATGAGGTAGGAACTCCACCAGTTACCAAAAATCATCAAAAATGAGAAACTGCCACAGATGCAGTGGTCTCCCTTTTTTGGGTTTCTCAGCACTCATCCCTCCCTTACAAATTGCTTCATTGTGCAAAGCTCGTGTAATATACATAAATATTGATATTGAGTCTGGTGTGTGAATATCTTACCCTTTCCTTCTAAAATTGTAGGCTATAATGTTGGGCTTTGTCATTTTCTTTTCTTTTTTTTTTTTTTTTTTTTTTTTTTTTTTTTTTGACAGGCAGAATGGACAGTGAGAGAGAGAGACAGAGAGAAAGGTTTTCCTTTTTTTCCTGTTGGTTCATCCCTTAATGGCCACTGCGGCCGGCGCGCTGAGCACCACGCTGAGCACCGCGCTGATCCGAAGCCAGAAGCCAGGTGCTTCTCCTGGTCTCCCACGGGGTGCAGGGCCCAAGCACTTGGGCCATCCTCCACTGCACTCCCTGGCCACAGCAGAGAGCCAGCCTGGAAGAGGGGCAACCGGGACAGAATCCGGCGCCCCAACCGGGACTAGAACCCGGTGTGCCGGTGCCGCAAGGCGGAGGATTAGCCTAGTGAGCCGCGCGCCGGCCTTCTTTTCTTCTTATTCTTTCATTCATTCAACAACCATTGAGTACCTTCCTAGTGCCACACATTAAACCTGGCTCCAGGGATTGAGTATTGAACAATCCAGACCTCAATTGTGAATTGCTCCAGTCTTAACTTGTACAATGATGATAATAGCAAAATAAGTATCAGGGGACAATATAGGAATGTTAGTTTCTATCTTTTTCTTCTTTGAAAGCGAACAAAAACATGTGTTTAAAATATGTACCACTCAACACTCTAAGACAAGAATAACTTAAAGTACCAAATTTGAGATTGATGCATTGGGGGATGGAGATTATTAAATTTTCCTGTTCAGAGAAAACATAATTAACATGATCAGTTTGGATTTTTTTATGCCAAATTCACTTTCTTGTCCTAAAATAATGTTTTGCAAATTATTGGCAAGTTGTTTCATGTTCATGCTTAATGAAAAGAAAAAAATCTTTTTCTTGTATTTAAATGCCTATTTAGTTCCTTTTGGTCCATTTCCTTTGAACTCAATGCAAATGAGGGAGGGTTGCAGCTATTTCATAATCTTTCTTTAATCAAGCTCACTACAAAGCATCAGCCCACTGGGTGATGGGTGACATAAATCACGGTAACTTAATTCTGTGAGTTTCATTAAAGGATTTAGTATTTTTATGAACTAGAATATCTGAGGCAATGCCATAGCAGTTTCCATCAAATTGCAGGTCTTACAGAGTCAATGATGTGTTACTCATTGAAGGGGATGAAGACAAAATACCTGCTCCCGCCTCACACGGGCCTCATGACCACATGGTTACCTTTCAAGCGTTCATGGATTTGGGAGAGGCTACTGGGTCCTGGCCCCAGAATGCAATGTGCTGAATGGATAACAATATCTGCATTTTTCCCCTCACTATTCAAATACTTTGATTTCTCAGTATGCCTGGTTCTCTCAGCAACCTAAAAAGACTAACTTGGTAGTGTACGACTTGCTGATATCCCTTTCCACTTAACTGTTATCTATTGGAAACTGTCGGCTTTTTTTTCTTTCTAAAGATAAATAAACTATAACAGTTCAAACCTAATAGCTTTCTATCCTTCAAATCTTCAGACACTTCTCTAGAACAACTAAAAGTTTCTATGTTCTTTTCAAATGACAGATCTGAAAACGTTCCTGTGATATTCATGAGAATAAAGAAGAAATTTTGTCTCCTAGAAAAGGGAAATGGGAAAAGCTGATCTATCCTGGAGGTTACAAGAATTTCAAGCATCTAAGTGACAATCATTGTATGATAGGACCCTTTGACTTGTAGGCAGCGTGTAATCAACTATTGATCATTGCTTGAATGTTGTGTTAGAAGGGCTTCATGAAGTAAGGGATCTGGCAGCATTTGGGATCATGGATGGTTCGCCTTGGGCGGCAAAGATGAGAAATGTAAGATTTCCGCTCACAAAGAAGCTTATTACATGTACCATTTTCCTTTGTTAGAAACAGGACACAGAACTTGGAAATGGGTACAGACTTCCTGAACTTTCTCCCTTCCCCCAGAGGATCAGCTCACCCGTGTAGACTAATGCAGGTTTCCCAAGGGCACATGGGCAATTAGTACTCCTCCTGGGAGGAACACCTGTTCCTTTCTGAAGAGGCAAAACAAACAGCAGCAAATGACTTGCAAATGTTCACTATACCTGAGTGAGAGAATTCAGATTCTTTCACTAGAGTGCAAAGAGTGAGGTTATCCAGAAGGTTGGACTCCTTGTTGTGATAATGGACCCCTCTGAGAATCTAAGAACAGTTTTACATTATCTGCAGTCTAAATTGCATATACATGGAAATTATCATCTGCAGTGACCCTCTTAATTCAAGCTGAGAACTTGTGCTCTGGACATTGAAGAACTTTTCATTTTAACTAGAGCTTCCACATCAACATCAATAATAGAGGAACATTGCCCAAAGAAAGCAGTTCCTTTGAAGATAAATGGTGTCATTGTCCTGGCCTTCTGGAAATCAACATTAGGGAAAAGCTGGAAAGCTCCAGTTCTTCCCTGAGTCTTGCTCTGGTTTGGATGTGGTTTGCTTCCAAAAGGATCCTATGCTAGAAGGAGAAAATGTTGAGAGGTGGTGGCTCCTTTAAGAACTAGGGACCAGTTGGGGGTACTTTGGTGGTTGTTGAGGGCATCCCCCTCGGAAGGGATTAATGCCATTCTCACGTAGGTGGATTATTATAAAGCAAGGCCACCCTGCACTCCTGGAAAGGCGGCAGAGATGATCTGAGTACATGGGCCCCTGCCACCGTATGGGGAGACCAGGGCAGAGTTCCAGGGTTTTGGCTTTGGCTGGCCCAGCCCTGGCCATTATGGCTGTTTGTGAGATGAACCAGCAGATGAAAGATCCCTCTCTCTCTCTCTTTCCCTCTCTACTCTACTTTCCCCCTTTCTTTCTTCCTTTTAAATAAATTAATGTTTTAAAAAGGAAAAATAAATATTAGCTGCTAGTCCTGCTGCTGCTGTGTTTTTGTTATGATTGCTACCAAATCCAGGCACTAAGATGAGCGATTTTACAAAGCAAGTGGATAATTAAATCATGCTTAAATGTACCACTTTTTCTTACATTGTTTCAGCATCCGGCTCTTTAAGATTCCTCTAAAGCCTTCCAGTTCAGCTTTTACCCATTGGAAAAAAACCTGCTTGTCCTTGGGACGAAATTTCACCCCATCCTGTGCCAGTTACAGGATCTCAGGCAAGCTGTGTAACCTCTCGGCTTCTCACTTTCTCAACTGCAAGATGGAAATGACTATTAGTGCCAGCCTCATGAAGCCAGTTGCTTTAAAAGATGCAAACTGCTCAGAACTGGGCTGGCACGGAATCGTTTGTGGCTGCTGTTGTCACTCTTTCTGGCTGTTGGGGACTTGGGAACAATACATTTTGTTGTTGCTGCTAATCTCCACTTTCTACTTGTTCATAAAATTTATCTTACTCAATTATAAACTAGAGCACTCTAAAACATCTATCTCTGGGGTCCTTAATGAGCCTTCAGGTCAAGTCCTCGCTTTGCAGAGGAAAAATCGAAGCCCGGGTAGGTGAGAAGACTCGCCCAGTGTCACACTGCAGAGCTGAAACTGAAAAATGAGACAACTTGGTGCACATCCTCTCTCAAGAGGGAGGCTTTCATGCTCAGTCAGCTGGCTTGCTCAGGCACTGTCTGATCTTTCATACCTTTTTAGCACTGGTGTTAATGCCAATATCTTATTTAACAGAAAGCTAAAAATGAGGACAGAATCAATTTTCTCTTTGCTTTGGGATTCACTTAACGCTTCAAAATTGGTACGGTTTTTTTTTTGTGTTTTCTTTTTTTCTCTATGATATGAATTTTTAAAACTGAAAGTCTTGGCCAGCGCTGTGGCTCACTAGGCTAATCCTCCACTTGCGGTGCCGGGGTTCTAGTCCCTGTTGGGGCACTGGATTCTGTCCCGGTTGCCCCTCTTCCAGGCCAGCTCTCTGCTGTGGCCCTGGAAGTGCAGTGGAGGATGGCCCAAGTGCTTGGGCTCTGCACCCCCTGGGAGACCAGGAGAAGCACCTGGCTCCTGCTATCGGATCGATGCAGCACGCTGGCTGCAGCGCACGCAGCGGCTGTAGCATGCCAAGTGTAGCAGCTATTTGAGGGGTGAACCAAAGGAAAAGGAAGACCTTTCTCTCTGTCTCTCTCTCTCTCTCTCTCTAACTCTGCCTGTCCAAAATATATATATATATAAAATTAAAAAAAGAAAAAAAGAAAGTCTTACAATGCATGCAATTGCCTGTTGTTTTCCTCTCTTCTTTCTTTTATAACCTATCAAAGCCAAATATCATCTGATTTTATGTCAGATATTTTCCCATCAGCTCAGAGAGGCAAATGTATTTTGCTCATCTGGATTAACTGGAAAAGTATAATTAAAAGCATACAGATGTATTTTATATATACTATTTTATTATTTAGCCCTAAAATATTATTAAGCTTTTGTCCCACCATAATAATGATTGAGTGCTGCTGACAATAACAGTTTGTCAGATTCATTGGCTGACTCATATGTAACAGCCAAGTCATCTGCAATTCAATATTTACATTTAGTGCATGAGTTTAATTGTTAGTCACTGCTCAAATGAGAGGTTGGCATTTGGGAGTCCAAAGGCTCAAGTTTCAGACTTACTTCTGCTACTTACTAGCTCTCTGAATTAGGGAAAGTCATTTAGGAAATTTGAGTCTCAATCTCCTCAACTATAAAGCAACAACAATGGTCATCCCCTTGCCTATCCATCAGAGTTTCCATATCATTTACTACAGCTTTGCAGGTTGTATGAGCTGATTACTCCCTCCACTTCCATCATCCCAACCATCAAAATGACACACCAGTGAGTTCTAGAGCAACATCAGAAAGTAAATACAGGCAGGTCTGAATTAAAACATTCTTGCCACTTTTTCCATGCCATCACTTGTATTTCTGCTTTGCAGTAAAATGTGAGCCTTTGAAGGGAGAGGGAACAAAATAGCAGCAGTGTTTCTGAGACATAATGGACCTGCAATTGTTGGTGTAGCAGAACCTCTTATATAGGAGACAGTTATTGTGCCCTAACCTTGTGGTGGCAGAAAACCATCATATTGGCTCAGCCCCCAAATGATAAAGAGTAAGACAGAAGAAAAATCTGACCTGAAAAGATTATCAACCTAGAAATCCAGAAACTGGAGGGCCCAGGAGAGGCATTAAGGCTGCAGCCAAATCTCTTCTTAATTTTGTTAATCAGGCATTTGTCAGCATAGGGCACTTTTGTAAGTGATGGAAAATCAAAGCTCGTGAATAGGGCCTGGGATTCATCTTATTACTTTCTTTATCACTGGGGAACATTTCTCAAGTTGACTTCCTAAAAGGCATTTGGGTTCTGTCTCGTGTCTGAAGATAATTATTTCTGTCATGATGAATACTGTAACCCACCATCCTCAACTC